>NC_139634.1:30417177-30585767 GCF_964638095.1 Poromitra crassiceps
CAAAAACGTATCGTCCCACCTGCTCCAGAAAACAGGCTCCTACAGCCTCAGGGGTCTCCAGGCATCCTTCCAGGTCTTGGAGGAACACTCTGGATTTCCAAAAAGATCACAGGCCAAGAGTTCAATATTAAAATCTAGAAACGATATGAAAATTTCATATCGCGATTATAGTGACCAAAATTATCACAGTTATCAGTATTATAACAGTATTGTTAAAATGTGCTGAAAAATTTTCAAAAAGTACTAATACACTCTCAGAAATCATTTCACCAAGTTTGATATTGAAAACTCAGACCCAAAAAGGATTGATACAGTCAATTAAATCATTTCTCCAAGGCTGCGCGTCTGCATCTGGAAGACGGTTGGCAACTTTGGATGATGATGGACAGTATTTACCATGTTTTTCAAAGCGTATGGTTATCGTAAGGAATTTTATCACGGTTATCATTAAAACCGGTTATCATTTCATCCCTATTCAAATCCAAGCAGAGTGGGTGAGTGAGTTCACAAATTAACTAAACACTGTCTTACCCCAAACCCTCCCACACATCAGCCCTAATAGAAAAACCCACTGTACCTGTCTCTGTTAATCCCTCTAAATCTAATGCTTATTACAGTAACAGGCAATTATCTCCAGTTAGGAGAGTGTCATTTGCTTCCAGCATCAGTCATCAAGATGAGCCATTTAGCTCAGCAGGAAGGCCGACTCAGCAGGCAAGAGCAGAAACATTGACACTAATAAACTGCACTGTGTAAACTGACGGTGCAGCGAGAAGGAAAGGCTGACAAGGATGCAGAGTAAACTACTGAAGACCCAATAGTTCAACGTGGAGAGAAATGAAAAATAAATAAATAAATAAACGTTTTATAAATCTATTTTGTACTTTTGCCATGTTGTCCATGCTAAATATTACATGTCTAGCTGTCTCTGATTGATTGAATTTATTTGACAAATTAAAAAGACAATGCGCCAACAAGCATACAAGTGAGAATTTATAAGTTTGTAATGCTGTAATGTATCAGGAGACACATTACCGTTGGTGAAAGGTAGTTGTCTAAAGGCATTATAGACGGTTTTACCTTGACAACATAAACATTCTAAATTGAACCCCAGCTCACTTCCTGTTGCAGCGTTTGCTAGTACAGTAGGACAGGCCTGATCATTCTGTGAAAAGAGTCTATAGATAGTGCAGGAGTCAGTTGGCAGAAAGAGAATGCACATCGTACAAGTGTAGTTCAGAAATACTGCAGTCACAAATGGTACATTGCATGAAAAACTTCGTATCCATGGATGCAAGCTCTGCAAACGGCAAAACAAGCGCCACCAAAACTCTGAATACCAATGGACGCAATGTTGGTATAATAAAAGAAATAATTAAATAAAAATAAAAAAAAGCTCTAAAATCCCATGTTTATGTTTAGTTTCCTTGCCTGCTGTGAAAATTGTAGATCTCAGGCATGTTTCCAAAGAGGATGTCTCTCTTGCTGCGCAGGATGGGGGGCAGGAGGTCTGACAGAGCTGGACTGTCCATCTCTGCCCTGTAACCCTGCAATATTAAACCATAACAACATCACCGAGCACATATATGGCTTAAGTGGATGCAATGCAAGATAGACTAGCAGGAGTCATTAAGTAAGTGCATAGAGTGACGTGACAGTGGACACATTGAGGATGCAAACATGTATGTGTGGCACGTTTTTACTGCTATTTTTATGTTTTGTGTGACATGAAAAAAAAAAAGTGTTCTCACCAGCAGCACTGACAGCAGCTCCTCCACATAGACCCTCTCTGTCTCTATGAGTTCCCTCATCACATGACTGTGACACACACGCAGACGCACACGCACACACACACGCACACACGCACACGCACACACACAGAAACACACACAGGAAGACATGACGGGAGAGCCAGAGGGCATCATTAGAACAGAACAAAGAGAATGTCAAAGTAAACAACATGGAGAGCATTGTGTGAGGATGGATGGACAGACAGATGGATGGATGCTTCCTCACCGTTTTAAGAGATCTGGGCTGTCCTCTCCGTCTAGACTGTACGACACACAGCTCCTGCTCTCCTGGTAATCATGCATCACCTCTATCTGAAAACACACGCAGGCACGCACACGTGCGCGCACACACACACACACACGCACACGCACGCACGCACGCACACACACACACACACACACACACGCACACGCACACGCACACGCACACGCACACGCACGCACACACACACACACACACACACACAATAGATGGACAATACAGATTTCCCATTTGGATTTCAGGCAAATATTTGAGAGAACTTCAGTTATCAGAATCAGAATCAGAATCAACTTTATTGGCCAAGTATGTACACATACAAAGAATTTGACTCCAGTTTTTTCGTTGCTCTCAAAGTACTCACACACAGAAAAAGGTAAAACAAACAAGGCACGGGTGCATTCAATCATTTACAAAACTTTGCATGAACTACTATATACAATAAATGTGGTGTAATGTGTTGATGTAACAATTATTGTGTCACACAGGAAAGGCTAAATAATATGATGATAATAAGATAATCATAATGTTTTCAATTTCAATTCCAATTCCAATTTCAATCATATTTGGTGTTAGCTGGAGCTGTGATAGTCCATAGGTGATACAAAAAATTAATAATAATAATAAAAAATGTGTCGTTGTCTCACCTTTCTAACGTTAGCGTTGGGGCTCTTCCGTGACGCTCTCTTCCCCGGCAGAGAGAGATCAAATGTGAACTTCAAACCATCACCTGCACAGCATCACACATAACGATCACACTGATGAGTGTCATTCACATACAGCACGCTCCCATAATGCTTTGATGCTATCTTTCAACTACACTACTTAGGAGACGGCTGATTCGCAGAGCAAATCAAACAGAATTATTTCTTTAGGGGCCACATGTGAGATGTGAAATTGATAGGCCCGAGGGGGTTTGCCTGCCCTGCATATGACCTTTTGTTTCTAATCCTCGGTAAGTTTAAACACCAGTAATCAGTGGTGATGGACACTTGACATAATCAGTGATAACAGGCTGCCTCCACTACAGTCAGGTACTCCCTGGAAGCATGATATATAGATCTAAAGCGCTGGCTGGCACCACTGTCAGTGTCCTTTTGATCCTAGCGACTGAATCCTTACATTACAGTCCAAGCCAGCGCCTTTGCATGTGCCATGTTACGTTCATCAGTGGTGCACGTCCATGCAGATGTAAAGCTAACATCTTCCCTTCATCTCTCTCTCTCTCTCTCTCTCTCTCTCTCTTAAATGGCTATTCTCCTGAGTATGAAGGAAGATGAACGAGGCTTCATAATCACTCTCACTCTCATTACTAGGCCTCATATCATGGAACAGAGCCTCTTCACAGAGAACAAAACCTTAAAGAACATTAAGGAAATAGACAAAAGCTTATATATATTCTTTCATAGCTGTTGGGAACATGCTCAGGGGGCGCACTAGACACATTTGTATCCAAATACACACGCGAGATCCACCATATTAATTGGGTGCTATATGGCTGGCTTTGTGCAGCCTCCCCTGGGAGCTGGAGGGAGATGAAAGCTTCTTTAATGTATATGGACCACATATGGTTCTATGGCGGCTATGGTCCTGCCTAATAGAGACGTCAGGTATATCCCATTGGGCTGATTAGCGGCTACTCTTGCTCCAGCTCGTTGGCAAAGGTGCCCAGCTAAGCCCAAGGTCAATACAGGAACACCTTAGGCCAACTCATTGGGACCCTGTGATGTGTTAATTTCACCACAGAGACCGGTGGGAGGCTGGAGGCAGGAGGCACAGGGGAAGGGGAGTGCTGACCAGGCCAAAGGACCAGGACGAGGCCTCATACTGGGCCTGGGAAGCAGAGGAAGCCTGGGTGGGGACCTCCAGTAGTACAGTTGATTGATCAGAGAAAGGCATGTAAGCTGCAAACTATGGCAGCTAACTAAAGACTAATGTTTTCCAATCAGCTGTGATGGCGTGACAAAGACTTTCTTCTTTCTCCAAGTACGAATGAATGAGGTCTTTCACAAGAGACTAGTGTGTGTTTGTATGTGTGTGTGTTTGAGTATGCATATGTGTTTGTGTGTCTGTACCATGCTTAGGGGAGAAGAGCGGGGACTTGGAGCGTGGGGGGTTCTCGGGCCTGGGGGCCACCAGTTGAACCGGACGGACGTGTTTATCGGCCAGCTTCCTCAGACAAGCCTGTCGGTTCTGGATCATCTGCTGCACTGTGCCATGCTTCTCAAACGTCTTCCCTATCTGGGCCTGATGGACAGAAAAGAAAAGAAGAGAGAGAAAGACACACAGAACCGATGGGAACATGGTCATATATTTGAATCATAATGCTTTAGTTGACTCACCTGATGCAAATACCTCCGTATTTCATGCATGAAAACCATTCAATTAAAATTCTCAGACCACCTCAACAATCCAGTACCCCATTTACACTGAGCCACAAAATCAAAATGACAGAGAGTTCGTGCATCACAAATGAAATAAAATTTGAGTGGAAACACACCACTAAAACAAAAAATCACACACAAGTGTTGACGTAAGTGGTGTGGGTTTTGCAGGTCGGACGCGTGCGTGCGTGCGTGCCTTTCACTGGCTTGGAGCCGCGGCGCCTTCTGTCTCCACTCTCACTTCCTTGTTGGGCGGGGCCTGGGCTAAATCTCGTATGCACATCTCGTGCACATCCCATGCTCAAACACCCATAGTCACATAGAAGCAACTGCACTGTTTAATAATATGAAGATGGTAGAGAGCTGGATGTACAGTAGAGGGCGCACCGGCATCTCCAATGCACTCCGCACAAAACCACAATCCATCATTAATTATTACTGTAACCTTATGACAATAAGCCCAATTGTTTCCCATCTTGAATTTGTCACAATTATTTTGAACAAATTGGGGCTCTGCTAAAAGACTGTAATGCACTTACTTCAGACTAATTCACACCATGTCAGCCTAAAATGAAATGTACTGTAGATGCTTTTTGGACAAACGACAGGCAACAAAGACGCTATTTATTGGTAGACGTTATTCTGACACAGAATAGTAGAATAGTGTAGAGTAGGCCTGGAAATGAACTGAGTGTAAGAACTATTTTTATATGTTTTTTGTGTTATATACAATCTGTGTGAAGTAGCGCCTGTGTAAATGAGGCCCATGCGTACGCTCTCTCTATCCCTCTCAACATGGTCGTATATTAGCCTCATTGTAGTTTGAAGTAATGAGCTACTTTATTGTATGATTATATGATCACATTACAAAGTCTAAGCTCACAACTTCAAACAATATGATTACATAAAAGGGCCAATCTGTAATTGCAATATGGCACCCTCGGGTGAAACACTGCCCCATTATGGCTTTGTTTTATATTGTGATTATTGTATTAAAGACATTTAACGTGACTGCCAGCCATGAGGCTTATGTGTATTTTGAGGTTGTAAATGGTTTATGTTCACTGGAAATTTTTGATAACATTGAAGTAGTTATGATGGGTTGAGAGATTATTTAGATTCTAAAACGCATGTGAACTAGAAGTCAAATAAATCTGCTTTACGAGTTGTAATGCAGTGAGTGCTTGATATGATGGGTTTATTGTATGATGTCATGTTCTTCAAATAAATCTGGCTCCTCCTGTTTCTGGTAGCTGACCTGTAGCTGAGGCGTGATGACAGCCTCGTACTCCATGACCAGGATGTCAGGTCCGGAGCTCAGCATGGATGGTGCCTCGTCCAGGAACTTCTCAATGTCCCTCAAAGCAGCCTGAGCCCCCTCCTTAGACTGGAACTTATCTACCAGCTGATTGGCCAACAGATAGGCCCCATTATCACACCAGCTCTGGGCCTGCAGGCGAGGAATATAGCATATCATAATACAAAAGAGTGCGTCTTTGTATGTGTATATGTGTGTAAGTGTCAGTACCTCTCCGAGACACAGCAGCAGCTGGTGTGTGTGCGTGAGATGTATGCGTTTGGCCTTGACAGCAGCAGTGAGTGTATCACAATGGTGGCGGAGCTCGTTGCAGCGCTGCACAATGAGGGCCATGGCATAGTGGTGACTGGCTGCTAGCTGGTGTCCGTGAAGGATGATGATCTGCGCCCGACCCATCACCTCCTGACAATGGAAACAAGGAAAGCACACACAATGAGGCAACCGTTTGGAGTATCTGACTATAATACAGCAACTGCAGTCTTACTGTATGTACTTCACATATTAGGGATGGGACAATATATCGAAATTCAATATATTGCAATACAAAAATGTGACAATACGTATCGTGGAGCAGAAAAATGCATTGCAGTATTAGCTCAATTTTATTCTGCTGCGGTAATCACAAATGATCCCGCCTTTCCCGTCACAGTTTCAAAAACACTCCATCCAAATGATATTATTTGCACTTTGGAATGACATTTTTAACCCGCAAACCCCACCCATCTGATACTGAAAGAAAGTTAACAAATGCAATTATGTGCAGATAATGTAGTCTAGTTGGGAACCACTGACCTGTGCGTTTGACTCCAGAATCTCCAAGTCTCTCATAGCCTGTTCTGTCTGGGCCAGAGTGTGTCCTAGTGTGGACAGCTCACGCTCCTGAGCCGACAGACACTCCAGACACAACTCCATCTACAGTAAGCAGTCAACAGACACAGAAAAACACATACATGGAGCAGTTATGCATACATACACACACACACACACACACACACACACGCACAACAAATACACGGCACGCTTACCTCCTGAAAGCTTTGCTCATATCTGAGCAGCTGTCGGTACTGATGCAGTTTCAGATGATGCTTCTCAAAGAAGCCGTCAAAGGCTGACTCCATGTCTCGGAGCTGGGCCAGAAGCCTGTAGACCAGAGAGAGAAGCTAGCTCCTCAGTCCGCTCCCTTAGATCCCACAAGCATTTTCTCTATGCTCACAGCCCCTGGTGTTTCTACTATACATTGCACAGTATTATAATTCTTGCTATTTACAGTATGCTAATTATCGCCAAAAGCTATATGCACAGAGAAGTAAACATTTTATGGAACTGAACCTAAGAGGACAGGCATATCTAAGATATAGTCAAATTCTAAGATGTAATTTCCAACAACAATACAGCTGATCTTAGTTTGATTACAATAAAAGAGTAAATAAAATAAAACTAACATTTCCCCATAATTACATCAGAATAAGAAAGAGAAAGGCAGTGTTAAGACGTCTTGCCTCTGTACAGTGTCCCAGTCCAGCTTCACGTCCCAGTGGGAGTCGTCCTCCTTCACAGAGGTCTCCAGGATGGAGAGAAGGTGGCGGCCCTCCTTTGAAACGGACTTGATAGCATCCTGTCCAAGAGGGGAGGATTCTTCATCACAAATGAATGGCATTCAAAATATTATATATAATAACACTTTTTTGGTCACTGTATAATTCCATTTGTGTTATTTAATAGTATTGATGTATTTAAATTTTTACTATTATTCTAAAAAAGAAAATTCTAGAAAAATAGTTAAAAAAAAGAAGAAAAAAAGAAGTAGAAACTTTTGACTGGTAGGGTAGGAGGAGAGTAACAATGTTTGTGATACAAAAAAGCACAAAAAGCATTTGCAAAACACAAAATATAACACATTTCTTTCAAACCAAACCTTCAGACAGACAGAGGTTTAAACGTTACCTTGAGTTTCCTGTACTTGTCAGTGTGACACTCCAGGAGGAACTGGATGGCGTTTCCCTCCTCAGGCAGGTCTGTCTCAGCCAGCTCGGTGCCGAAGGCCTGTAGCATCTGAGCGATGTCTTTCACTGTCACAGCAAAGCTTTCAATAGCCTGTAGGGGCACCAGAGAGCACACAAGATACATCACACCCACTGATTGTGTATTTCTGCACCTTCACTATGGTATAATAGGGATATTATGGATATAATGTGAGTATGCACACATCTCTTATATATTATTACAGTAGTATAACATGTTTTTTACAGTATAATACTTTCATATTAAGCCTATAGATATAAAACAGGGGGTAGGACTTGATAAGTATTAACTTCTTCCTACTCCTTTTCGGGCATGATAAACAAATAGACAACAATGTACATAAATTGTCTCGTTTTTGTAGGCTACTATAGTACCTCCTTATCCTTATGGAGTTTGTCTTTGGGCAAAAAGCCAGTAACGAACATATCGAAATGTGGATGTCCTGTACATGTTATCTACAATGTAGATAACATGTACATGTACAGGACATGCACATTCATTATGTAGATTCTACATAATTAATTTGAATAATAGTGTATTTATGATAAGATGCAGGGTCGCATCTACACACCTAGGCACTTTATGTACATGTGTACAATCCTCAGTTAACATGAATACAAGCACAACTTACAGTAGCACATCCTGTATATATTCTGTTTTCACAATGTTCAGTCTCATTTTTCTTTCATTTGTTATATACAGTATAGACCCCTTATACAGCTTGTCAACATTGAGCTGCGCGCGCAACGTGTAGGCAGAAAGCAGTAAGCTTTGCATAGACAGACAGCGATAACTCTGTCAAAGCCCCGCTGTCAGGACTGCTCTATGCCCATCTGCAACACACAGTTATATTTTAGTTTTAAAATGCAGTTCTCGGCTTACTACCACAGCTTATCGCCTGGTGATAAGCAATGTTATGCATCGAAATTAACGTTGTTTAATGGGACATGTCTTACAGACCCATACGCACTGGCGCTGTCAATTGGCCAAGCCTAGTGGCCGGCAATACATATTATAACTGGGGATAGCGTAGATAATTATTCTGTAACTTGCAAAGATATATTGTTATGTTGATAATGCACACAATTCAATGACATTATGTAACGTTACTTGGTCGTTAACTAACCGAGCGATGTGGCTGAGCAGCCTACAGCTACAGGCAGCTTACCTGATTATGAAGAGCACTACAAAGTCGGGCATTTTTAATGATGTCCTCGTTCCAATCAGTTCAACTTAATAATGACATTATTTAACGTTACTTGGTCGTTAACTAACCTAGCGATGTGGCTGAGCAGCCTACAGTTTCAGTTCAGGCAGCTTACCTGATTATGAAGAGCACTGCAAAGTCGGGCATTTTTAACGATTTCCTCTTTCGGCTTGCAACCAAAGACACCTACGGTTAGCATTAAAAGCAGTATGAGTTGACGGGATTCGGTAAAACTTTACTCCTTGCTTTGTTGATAGTGTAACAGACTGTGTTGTGTTGTGTTGTGTTCTATTGCGTGTGTGCGAGGCTAACCGTAGGTGTCTTTGGTTGCAAGCCGAAAGAGGAAATCGTTAAAAATGCCCGACTTTGCAGTGCTCTTCATAATCAGGTAAGCTGCCTAAACTGAAACTAGGCTGCTCAGCCACATCGCTAGGTTAGTTAACGACCAAGTAACGTTAAATAATGTCATTATTAAGTTGAACTGATTGGAACGAGGACATAATTAAAAATGCCCGACTTTGTGCTCTCATAATCAGGTAAGCTGCCTGTAGCTGGCTGCTCAGCCACATCGCTCGGTTAGTTAACGACCAAGTAACGTTACATAATGTCATTGAATTGTGTGCATTATCAACATAACAATATATCTTTGCAAGTTACAGAATAATTATCTACGCTATCCCCAGTTATAAAGGAATGCACGATATGTATTGCCGGCCACTAGGCTTGGCCAATTGACAGCGCCAGTGCGTATGGGTCTGTAAGACATGTCCCATTAAACAACGTTAATTTCGATGCATAACATTGCTTATCACCAGGCGATAAGCTGTGGTAGTAAGCCGAGAACTGCATTTTAAAACTAAAATATAACTGTGTGTTGCAGATGGGCATAGAGCAGTCCTGACAGCGGGGCTTTGACAGAGTTTTCGCTGTCTGTCTATGCAAAGCTTACTGCTTTCTGCCTACACGTTGCGCGCGCAGCTTGCTTTGTTGTCATTGTGACGTAGGCGTATAAGGGGTCTATATATTGCATATACATTGATATGTTTGTATTTTTTATTATTTTATACTACAGATAATGTTATTTTCTGGTAAATTCTGATATTGTACACAATTGTCATCCCTTAGTTCTACTGCTGCTATTTTGCCCTTCCCCATAATGCTGGAATCCATACCTTCATACCTTATAATGCTGGAACTGTTTATATAGCCAATTATAATTTACATCAGATTTTTCTTTGCTATATCCTGTTACTATTTGCTGCTGCGACATCCCAATTTCCCAAAGGATCATTAAAGTTGCATATCTCATAGTATGTTGCAAAGGTGTAATTATGAATGACTGAATGGCTTCAGTTAGTAACTACAAATGTTCCTTCTTTTCCTACATTGTCATCAGACATTTAATTCTTCATCTGTAAATAAAATGTCATTGTGTCATTCATTGGCCTAGCGTACCGTTCGCAGAACGATCCAGTCGCTGTGACAATAGTCCAAAGTGCCACCAAACTCAGACGTCAGCTGGTTCTCATCGATGTAGCGCAGCAGGTCTGTGACAGAGCTCAGCATCACCACCTGAGGGTGCAGACAAACTCTGAGATGAGAGGATTTTGGACTTTCAATAATAGATTTAAATCAACCCACCCCTTACTACAATCCTCAGATCTTCAGACCAGCTATTTTCATAGCGGTTTCAACAGTTCACACAACGTTACAGCAGTGTCTAAGTGTGTTGCTGGCTGTGTCCATCACAGAGCATTGATAAAGGTGTGTAACAAGAATGAGGAATACCTTGTGGTGAGGTGGGAGATGTTTGGTAAGTGAGGAGGTGCTGCCTTACTGGCATCTTGAGCATGAAGTCCTCCTGGCTGAAGCGAAAGCCAATATCGGTGACGGTGCGCTGGAAGAAACTGGTGGGTCGCAGCACCAAGACCAGGTGGAGGTTCCCAGGAAAGGAGGCCTAACAAGCGGGAAAGACTGCTGTCATATCAACAATATGTATTACTGTATAAGACAATATCCCCCGGTATGTTTACTGTGGTACACTACACACAGAAAACGGATTAACTTTTTCAACAGCTGGTCCTCTAGTTTGCACATTCACACACATCAGTGCACATAGGCTACTTCACACATGTGCATATAAGACTGGAAGGTGAGGGTTGAGGGGGGGAAACATGTCACAGTCTGCATTCACAAGCTATCACCCCCAGGCTCTGACAAGGCAGCATGCAGGTGGTCTCAACCACTCTGTCACTCAAGAGATTACTGCCAGCCTACTAGGGTCAAGGTTCACTCACTCACTACATGAGCTACATGGATGTCACCGGCTGCAGTTCACCTTCACAGGTCATTTGGGGAAACAACCTGACTATATAGGAATTTGTGCTCTGTAGCTGCGGGCATAATGCTTAAGAGGCACAGACAGGCTACATTACATTACAGTATAGCATAGCATATCTCCAGTCAAGCCCAGGGGTGACGAGGTTGCAGTAACTGTAAATAAGCATTGTGGCATCATGCCGCACTGCGAAGCGCACAATGAGGAGAAGGGGAATAACAATTACCAATAATTAGTGAAAAGATTATCTATTATTTCGTACAGACAACACTCCCTAGACACAGAAGCGTCATGCCCATTGTAACTGAGGGGGCAATTGCCCCCTCAGATTTTTGAGAGGTAAAAAAAAAAAAAAAAAAAAATTTTTTTTTTTTTTTTTTTTTTTTTGTTAATAAACATAGGCTATATTATTATAGGCTGTGTATGGTAGTTGAAACATAGTTTCAAGTTTACGTTTATGTATGTTTGTAGTTCAAACAAAAACATAAATACTGTATAGGCTACATACAGTACAACACAAAAGGCTGTTATTTACCCTTTGTCGCCACCTGGTGAGTAAATATATATAACTAAAACCATTAGAATTGACAACCGGTCCGCGACTTTTTTTTCCCATGTATCTACCAGTCCTTGGCACAAAAAAGGTTGGGAACCCCTGCTCTAGAGGAAAGATTTCTACCTTCTGAAAAGGCAATACCAGCCAAAATAAACATTGTGTTACATTGCTTTGAAACATGTGGTCTCCCTTTTTTGTCAAGTCCATTGAGCCTGGGCAGTGGCAATGTACTTAGTCTGGTGATTATGGATCTTTCCAGGAGGCTGAGCAGTTTGGAAAATAGCCTTATGGTTACACCTGCTCAGTCTGTTAATTTAAAATTAGATATTCCTCTAAATCTGGCTTCCAACCCCCCAAATTTTTTGCCGCCCTCCGGGCGGCGACAGAGTTCGCCCCCTCAGATTTTTGGCTTGCATGACGCCCCTGCCTAGACATAACCTCGTGACAACTGAATACGTCATCCAGGTGTAGGTAATGCAAAAGCCCTCAGCTCTGTCGCAGCCAGGAGCTCTATGATGACAGCATAAACAACAAGGATGCACATTGCACAGCAAATATCCAAGCTCATGCATTCCCGGTGAACATGCATTCAAAACAAAAGCCACAGAAGACAGAAGCATGTTGAACGGGCAGAACCATAACGTGAACGCCGGGTCTGGGTCGGGTTTGTGACTGTGGCTGCATGACGAAGCGGAATCGCACGCTGCACCGACCGGACCGCAGTGCTACGCTGCTCTGCGCGGTGCCACTGCCGCATTCAGCCCGCCCAAAACTTAACCCGTAACTCTTTAGACGTGAAGCAAAACTAAAGCAGCAGCTCGTTACCGGGCTCCTCCGTATCCGGGGCATTCTTCGCCGCTGAAAACAATCGGTCATGGTGTTGGAAGCCATCTTTGTTAAAGTTGGTAAATCAGTGCCGAGGTAAAGCTTCTCCCTCCAGCTGTCTGCTGCCCTGAGCACAGCCCGCCGCCGCAGCGCTGCTGCTGCTGCTGCTGCTGCTGCCACACAGACAGACAGGCTGGGCAGCCTCACTGCAATGTTTCCTTCCAGCCTCTCTCTCTCTCTCTCTCTCTCTCTCTCTCTCTCTCTCTCTCTCTCTGTGTCTCTCTGTGTCTCTCTCCCCAGCCCAGCCTTACCCCAGCAGCGGTACACGGAATAGAGCGTCATCAAGGCATAGCAGCAGTTTTTGCTGGCTCATACATTTGCAGCAATATGCAGTAGTAGGGGGGGAAGACTCAAGTCAGGACAGACTTTGCACGCGATCTATTGTTTCAGTACCATGGACAGCAACTCACCGACTTGCTGCTTGCTCAGCACAACGCTGTTATAACATTCCCATTCATTATTAGGAAATACACAGGGTGTGCACATTGCACAAGGAGTAGGCTGCCTCCGTTATATGACATCTTAAACTGTGAAATAACAACAAAGAAAATAGGAGAAGAAAACAAACTTGCTCACCGCTATTCTGGCAAGTGCAGTTTTGATAGAGGCCCAGGTATCCAGTCTTCGGTCTAAAATTATGATAAATTTCACGCCTGGTTGCCTCGTTCTGGAAGCACAAACAAGGCAATTGTATCAGTGTAGTGTCATTTCCTACATGTTTGTGCATTCAGTGTTTTAGACCTTTCAGACAACGAAAGCTGAAGGGATACCCAGGCTAGAGCATATGGATTGTGGTCAGAGCGTGAATGACTGCAATACCACATTTACGACTAGATCAGCACATGACTGTGTAAAATTGACCGCATTGAGAAGTGAGGAAAAAAAGCCCTGGACTGGAGCCAACCAACAGTATCCTAATCAGTGGGGAGCACTCGCTCTGACCTCTACAGGTCAGGTTGGCATATAGAGGGCATCACAAGGACATGTGTGACAGAGGGAGCTTACGAGCATTGAAGGCTAGATGTGCTCAGAATACAAGCTTTGGGTTTTAGTGCACTGCATTGCAGAAGGGGAGAGAGAGGGGGAGAGAGAGAGAGGCGTGTGGACAGGTTGAGGAGCACAAACACACACCGAGGAATGAGCGTGAGGTATGTTAAGACTTTGGCTAAAGCTTCCTCTGGGATGTCACTGAAAGCAGAGCATTCTGGGAGGGTGATGATGACGCTGGAGTCTTCCCCACGGCCCCCTGCAAAGAAAGATATGGGCAATCACTCTCTTTACTTGCAAGACAAAAGCCCTGTTCGAAACCGGTCCCTATTACAGAAATAGTATAGTGTGCTGCTGGCCATGACTAGTGTCTGTATTTCTCAACTGTTCATTTGATTCAAGTCCACTGTAAAATACACACAATGCAGAGCAATATCTAGTGAACAACAGAGAATGTACCCCTACACAAATTCTCCCATATACCACAATGCAATGCTGTCGTGTTTACCGTAGGAGAAGAAGAGTGAGGTACTGAGGTAGTGTCTGAAACTCGTTTGATCGTTCCCCCCCCATAGTTCACTATAGACGGTTTCAACTTGACTATAAACATTCTAAATTTCCCCCAGCTTACTTCCTGTTGCAGTGTTTGCTAGTACAATTAACTGACAGCCAGGACATAAGCTAGGTTCCAAACTGTTACTTAACAGCACAATTCCGTGAAAACCGTCTATATGATAAACACCACGTGGGGGATATAGTGAGAGTGAATGAGTGAAACGATTCCAAACACGTACAAGTCTAGTCCTCACTCATCAGTCATCATACCTCGCGCTGCAGTCCTAGGTAGCAGGATATTTGAAAAAGCTGACAATAGTGGAGTAAAGTCATGTTTCACGAGCATTGAATTGTCTGACAAGCCTGCAGGGGGTGATAAAGAGATCCACATTTTTTGACTAAGTGTGGCTGATATTGATTTTATCCATAGGAGATTGTGAAATGAAAAGGCCTTACCTGACAGGTATGCCACCTGTTTCTGTATGTAACCTCCCACCTCCTTCATGCTCACAGGGACCGCCACCTCTGCAAGGAGAGACAGAGATTAAGGAAGGAAGGAAGGAAGTGGTAGCTGCAAAAGTGAGTGACATATATAACAAAAAATGACTTGATCAAACGATCTAAGGCCGCAGACTGCTATTGGAACTTAGACGTTGATATATGTTGATTTGCTGATACTTTGGGATGAATTCGGACCTTTATTCAAAATCAGACATGGGCCAGTCAATGTCATTTACCTCCGATATGACATAGAAATGACATCTTTGAATGACATTGGGTTTCAATGGAGAGTTTTAGTCACTTGATGATATAACTGCTGTTACACCCCGACAAGAATAGCCTACAGTTCTGCATGAGAGAAACACTGAATCATTTGGCATTTAAAGGTTTATGCATGAAAATGATCAACTTTACAGATATTGGCCCAAGCTATCAGCAGCTTTCATACAAATATATATATATATATTGGCCTTCAGAAACTTGCTGTATCTTGTACTGTATCCTGAAAACAATCCATAGATACCGGTAGCTCTAAATGCTGCCTCCCCGTGGTAGATGTAGGCTAAATACTACATCCAAAGCAAGAAAGAATATCATTAGTAATTCTTATCTACATAGCTCTTGAATTGCAGTTGGTGTAGTGTTAAGTTTATTGGCAGATGGCCCAGTTGCTCATGCTTGGTGGCGTTATTTTGATCTTTCCAGAGCGACTGGCCAATAAATACCCACTGTCTCTTGTAGGCTGGTCAGTTCAGTTCAACAGGAGGCTACATCTGACCTCTGGGTGCCCTGCTCTGTGCACCAGGAAGCAGTGTGGTGATCATCCAGCCAGTCGTGTGCAGGCATGGACACCGGTCTGTTGCATCGTGTTTGGCACTACTTACAGATACTTACTGTGTGTAGCTGTTATTCTTATCCAGACTTAATACGGGACTCCGTAAAGCACATAAACACATGCAAATAGCATTCGTTTTTTTCTTATACATTATGTGCTTTCTATGTAACACATGATTCTTTCAAATCCTTTTAAATTTTAAATGCCAGATCATCAAATGTATTGTGCTATATTGCTTTCTCTCTCAAAAATAACCACACATAGGAAAATTATAGACGGTAGCATTTTGTAGCATTACAGTAACTGGTTAATACAATCATCAATCCCTGCCTCTGTTCAGTGGTTTCGGCAACAACAGATCAACAGGGCAGCCGATTCACACACAACTAATGATCTCCTCATCCATAATGGATGGTGACATTAAAAATAAATTGGAATAGGGAGAGGGAGAGACAGAGTCACAAAGAGAAAGAGGAAGAGAGAGGGAGAGACAGAGTCACAAAGAGAAAGAGGAAGAGAGAGGGAGAGACAAGAGTCACAAAGAGAAAGAGAGAGAGACAGAGAGAGAGAGAGAGAAGTGGGATGGGGGGGTGTCCATTTCTGTGTGGCGCCTAGGCCTACAGGTGAGGTAACAGTGTCCTGTGTGCTGTGGGGGGGAGCAGGTAATGAGCTCCAGTGCTCCTTGCTGAATATTTCATGTGTGTCTGTCACAGAGCGGTTCGGGGCCGGGCCCGCCGGTCCGGGGGGGCTGGGCCCGCCGGTCCGGAGGTTCCACCGTGACTGGACAGTTCACACACACAGCTGCAGGCTCAAGTTACTGTCTCAGGTTCAACACTACGCTGGGGCGGTTGTGTAACCATCGCTCTCCCTTGGACTCAAGCTTTGGACAGGTCTTAGATGTAAGTCCGTGTCTGTCTACATTTTCCATCACAATAACGGCAATAACCAGACATAATATTATGCTGTGGATGGTAAACCAATTGAAATGCTTGTCACTGATCAAACAATGTGCAGTCTCGTGAGATGGAAAACGTCACATGATTCTTGTTGTTTACATTTGACATTTGGTCATGTGACTGACTGGTCAGCAGCTGTTCAGCTTGTGAAATCGTTTTCTTCCAGGTTGATGGCCTCTGCAGGTGACATGGTGGCGCCGGAACGAGTTTGCAATTAGGGGGACAAAAGCAGGGCAATTGCCCCCTCAGATCTTTGAGGGGGGGGAAATTTGTATTTTTTTTTTTTTTTTTTTTGGAAAAAAAAAATTAATACTAATTTTTTCCCCCTCAAAGATCTGAGCTGCTTCCGGCACCCATGCATGGCGGGCCAGTGTGTGCAGGCAAAAGTCAAACAACCTTGTTTGTTCTTCTGCTCTTTGCCCGAGAGAGAGTGGGGAGAGAGAGAGAGAGAGAGAGAGACAGAGTTGTTTGCCAGTATGACTGCAGACAGAGATTTGCTGCCAGTCAAACAGATTAAGACCCAGACCAGTCCTTTCAGTCCATGTCCCCACTGATGCTGCGAGGTAGACAGCTTATCTGTGTTGACCAAACACTGCTGGGCATCCACAATGACTTGATTAAAAAACACATGGGCCTTAAGAGGTGTGCCAAATATTGAACCCAAACACAGTGACACTGTTGGAACCAGACCTACAGTATGGCTGGAAATCAACTACAGTGTTCTGTGAAGAAAGCAGAGAGTGGCCGTTCTATAGTACTAGCTCGGCCGCTGCGTGGCCTCGCCCGTAGCTCACTTGCTCTTATGACATCACTGATGACCACTGCGTGTCGCAGCCTCGCCTGCTCTATGACATCGTAATTATGGCAATCACCTAATTAAGAAATCCGGCTCCATCAGGTCACCCGCACAGCCCAGGGGCGGAAGCCATCATCTCCGTCTGGTTCCTTCCGATTCTACCTATCACTGATGACATCAGCACTGACGATGACATCATCACTGAACTATAGACTCAGCCTTAGGGCAATTAAACTGCCCTAATTTAAAAAAAATCTGGGTGCCCTTTGCACACCCTGAAGGTTACAGCCCGATCGCATGTAAAACGGCATAGCTGTGGCTGAGCACAGAACTGTGAAACAAACAAACAAACAAACAAACAAACATTGCCTACATACTCAATTTTATTTCTATAGTATTTGCTACAGCGTACCAGCTGACCAATCAATATTGTGAGTGTCCCGTCACCTAGTGCCACACCTTAGTCACATAGTAAATCCCCGTCCAGCATACAGAACAACTATGATCACATCTTACAGAGAGCAGCTTGTCTGTAGGGAATGCACACACACCCAGTGTGGACTGTGTTCAGTCTGCCGTCTGCAGACACAAAGAAGCAGGCACAGGCATATCATCCCATGCAGAGTAAGAAATCCCTTCCCATACAAACACGTTCACAGTACACAAGAGCCTAACCTTACAATGCCTTTAGGTCAGGAGATGTTGTTTTTTTACTGAACATGGTTTCCAATGCTGAGCGGATTAGGGCGGTGGGTTGCTGTGTGTTCCTGGTAGACAATTGGAGAAGCTTGCACACTGCTCCGGCTGGGCTGTATGGAAACTAGATTGGTTTAAAGTAGAAGTAGGCCAGTAGATAGGTATTCACATTTGCATAATGAGGCACTAATGAGGGCATTTGGCCAGGAGAAAAATTTAAAAACTGTATTTCTTTTCCAAGATGATTTTTTGTTTGCATTTATAGGCAAACTATTTGGTATGAGTTGTGGAGGATGCTTTTGCAGTGCTGAAGGTTTTGAATCTCAATTGACCAGTGTTGGCCGTTCGAATGGCAAGTGATTCATCAGGTATGACAGTTCCTGCTGCTTTCTGTCCTATAATCTTAGACCGGCATATAGAACCAGTGAACAGCTCTGGAAATACTTCCATTTGCTGTGGTAAATGGACTGCATTTATATAGCGCTTTTATCCTAAGCGCTTTACAATATGCCTACATGGGGTCTCGACCAAGTTTCAAGATGGAGACCAGTCACGTTACCTCATATCACAATAGCCATCCGCTCTCAGCATAAGTCAAGTGTGACGTCTGTTATGACGTGTGTCTCCTGACTCATCACCCCATCCTCAATAGCCACAATGTCATGTGTGTTGTGTATATAATAGGTTCAGATTCAAATCTGGGATTAAATGCACACAGAAAACATTCAAAAGGCTCACAGAAAGCACATTCTTTAAACGAGCAAAGGAAAGCTCACACACTTGTGGGATATATTCTAGAGGGGGAGGGGGGCGTCTGGGTAGTGTAAAGCCGCGGAGACCCGGGTTCAATTCGCGGCAGCCGTACTTCTGGCTTGGTCAGACGTTCCTACAGACACAGTTGGTCGTGTCTGCAGGTGGGAAGCCGGTGGAGTATGTGCCCTGGTCGCTAGCACCTCCTTTGGTCGGTCGTGGGCACCTGTTCGGGGGAGGGGAACTGGGGGGAATAGCGCGATCCTCTCTCGCGCTTTGTCCTGCCGGTGAAAGACCTCGCTGTCAGGTGAGAAGAGTGTGTGGCTGGCGGCTGCACATGTATCGGAGGAAGCATGTGCTAGTCTACGGCTCTCCCCAGATCGGCAGTGGGGGTGGAGCAACGACCGGGACAGGGAATTGGCCAAGTAAAATTGGGGAGAAAAGGAGAGAAAAATCCAAAAAGACTTGATTATATATATGTTTTATATATAAGTGTGTGTGTGTGTGTGTGTGTGTGTGTGTGTGTGTGTGTGTGTGTGTGTGTGTGTGTGTGTATGTGTGTATACTGTATATATATATATATATATATCGGTATATACACACACACACACACACACATATATACTGTATATATATATATATATATATATACGTAAGGGATAATGTATTGTGAGCCGGTGATTACTGGCGAAATAATGACCGACAGGTGAATGATTGAGCCCGACGCGCAGCGGAGGGCTTAATCGTTCACCTGAAGGTCATTATTTCCAGTAATCACCGGCTCACTATACATTATCCCGCTTAGAACACGGCCTACAACTAAATTATTTCAGTAATCTGACAAAAATAATTATTCAAATAGATTTTTTAATAGCGTTTTCAACGACAAAGCGGTTTCATTCGTAATTGGCACACAAGACACCACAGCTGCAACTGGTTGGCCTAATTAGTAGTGTCTGCAGACAAAATGCTCTTATCAACTGATTAATCCAGGTGTGGCAGAGCAGCGGTCGGTTGTCGAGAAATAATGACCGGTGAATCTTGTTGATTGACCAATCAGAATCGAGTATTCAAGAGAGCCGTGTTCTAAATATATATATACACACACACATATATATACATACACATACATACACACGGGGAGGGGGGGGGGGGGTTAAAGGGGCTAATGACAAGGACAAGTTGCCACACCGGGTTCTGCAGGTGTAAAAAGGAGAGGTCAATAGGTGAGTTATGTAACTGATGATAGGTAACATTAATCAAATTAATTCAACAGAAGGATTCATCCAGTGTGTTCTTCTCCCCTCTTAGCAGATCAAGCCCAATCTGCAGGAAGCAAAGCTCACAGCTCACACACATCATGAGACTGCACAAACTCCACCTGGTATAAATAGACACTGGGCATGGCCTCCCCCCTGCTGTTCACCTGGTATAAATAGACACTGGGCATGTCTCCTCCCAGCTGTCCCTGTTATACCTAGACATCCTAACCTGGGCTCCAAGAGGAGACTTAAAGAGACAGGGCCCATCCGCGAAACAGTAACACCAGCCTGCCAAGTCCCCCTCGAAGCAATCACATTAGCCTCTGGAGGAAAGTCCTCCACAGAGCTGGCAGTCACATCTACTGCTCGCCATTTCTGTCAACCATCTCTCCATCCGGCCTAATAAGCTGACAAAGAAGCTCCATCGTCAAGGGTTTCAAAATGAGATATATGCCATTTGGAAAATGTGACACCTACGAAATTTGAATACTATTGATGGTACTTTTTAGAAGATAGTAGATTATTCCACTTTTACAAACTGGGTCGTTAATAAAGATATTGCACGATAAACTTCAGGTAATGTTTCTTGTTTGTTTTCTCCAAAATGAAAGTAGTATTTTGGAAAGGGTGATTCACATGATCATATCATCATCGTATTAAAATCATACAACCATTAAGGAACACTGAGGGGGAAATCAGGAACATCAGTCCAGGTTTTTCCTGAAGCAAGATTGCAGTTACTGTCTAGGGAGAGAGTATAATGGGTACATTTGACAGAAAGTGTATTCGCTTCCTATATCGATACATGAGATGGCAATGAACTATATCTGGAAGCTGCAATCTGAACATACGGTACTGATAGTTTCCTTATAATCTATCCATCCGTGATGGCTTAAAATAGCTGACATAAGCCCTGCAAGGCTACGCCATGGCCCACGCCTGGAGCAAAGCTGCAGGGACTGGCCTGTCAATAATACCTCCTAAAACCGAGGCACTGTGTATATCTTTCTGGATGCTTGATTCAATGCAACCTGGTAATACACAATCTTGTAAGTTACAAATGATCAATGCCAAATACTGTACATTTAGAACTAAATGAAACTCGGCAACACTGCACTGCGCTGGGCTGGCCCGATCACATGTCAATCTCAGCTTCCTGAAGTGTGCTGAGTAGACCTACTGTATATATGTGAGATGATGGGCTGCAGAAAAGCTCAGAGCAGATACAGCCTCACATTATTAGTATTTAGGTGAAGCGAGGGCAGTGTTGGCATCATCGTGTGTGTATAGGCTACTCACGCTGCAGAGTGCTCTCCAGCTGGGAGCCGGCCTGCAGAAGGCTGTGGTAGCTCTCCATCTCTCCCTCGGACTCGCTCTCCTCCTGCAGTGAAGCTGGGCCCATTCCCCTGCTCTCCTCCACAAGGACCAGGCTGGGCTAACTGACTGTGAGTGCAGTGGGGAGGTAGTGACAGCCAGCCCAGGCCTCACATCCTCGTCACAGTCCTAGAGAGCTCCATCGAGCGTCGGCGTAGAGGAGGCTGAGAGGGGAGCGACAGGGGAACTCAGGCCCACCTGCCTCTGCGGGTCCCAAGATCCAGGCGGGACAGCTCCCTGAGGGCAGCTCTGGAGCTTCCTGAGTCACCTTGAGCTGCATAGAGTGCTTCCAGACAGAGCAGCACAGCACTGCACAGCTACAGCATGGAGAAGAACTGTCCACATAAGCAAAAGATACATACAAAAGCTGTGTTTCACCGTCCTCCTGTGGTTACTCAGATTTCTAGTATCTATGCACTTTTACCCTCATACACACACTCGCACACTACCACCAGTGAGTCTGCCGGGCTAGTGTCCTGTTCCCAACAGCAGTCGGCTACTTCAAAACAAACAGGAGCTCCATCTGGCCACTGCTGTGTGCCTCTCTCTCTCTCTCTCTCTCTCTCTCGCCCCTCCCCTCCCTGAGCTTTAGTGCGTCAGCTCTGCACCGTGCAGGCAGGGCATAAGAGTCCTGACACACTGCCAGTTTCACACTCCTCTATGTTCCCTTTTGCTCTGTTCTGCTCCATACTTCCGCCTGACCTACAGTACGCAGGACTGGTCATGTGCCCCTCCTTCTGCAGCTTTCTTACACACCAGTGTTACGGGTAACGCATACAAAAGTAACATATTACATGTAATATATTACTTTTAGCAGTAACTCGGTAATATAACTTTCAGTAATATTATACCAGTTACTTTGTTAGGTAACACACGTTACAATTTACAATTCTTTTTTACCGAAGCACATATTTTAAGATACAATCATTTCCTAATCAAATATTGTGTTTTTATGCAAATAACCAATATAGAAGACAATAACAAAGGAAAAGGATAACATTTCAAATTTTGGACAGTTTACACTGACTTCAAGACGGTTGGAACTCTTTTTCGGGATGGTTCCCGAAACTGGACAAGTAACTTGCCCAACACTGTTACGATGTCATTCTGCTACTACTGTTATTTTGGTGAAAGTAATGTGTAATAAGTAATGAGTTACTCTCACACAGACAGCAATATTGTAAAGTAACTTATTACTTTCAAATGAAAGCAACTAGTAGTATATTACATTTTGAAAAGTAACTTGCCCAGCACTGTTACACACAAACACACACACACAGATATACAGTAGTACTGTATATAGCATCTGAATGGGTCTATTGTAAAAAGAATATGAATATCTAGCGCACCCTCGGCCAACAAGCTTGACCCGTGCGAGAGCACACAACACCCATTAACACACAACAATCACATTCAAATACTGAAACAAATATGAAAGGATGTCATTGTGTACATACTGATACAGAGCCTTTCTCAGCTCAACTCCCCACTAGCCAGCCCACTACTTTGAATGGGGCAGTACTGGGGAGAATAATTGCACATACATACAATGTAAACCTCCCATGACTCACAGTGTTATATATGCTGTGGTTTCCTTGATCAGGCCACACATGAAGCAGGAGTACTCCACACACAGTCCCACAGCTGATCCAGCTTAGCCTTTGCCATCTCATTACTGCACGGCATCTGCTTAGTGTGGTTGAACACACACACACACCAATATCTTAGACTAGAACATGCTTACATTATGTTGATATATTCTCATCCTATAACAAAACACAAGGTGACGTTTTATCTTCAAAACATTCTGCTTTATTAAAGAAAATCAACAGGTTTTGAACATACTGGTCTGAAAGAGGTACATTCAGCTCGGAGGTTTGGAGTGCTGAGGCTGGAGACTTCAAAGGGCCAGAGGTGGGAGGGTGTCCCTGCTGCAGGCGCCGGGGCTGCAGTGCCAGCCTCCACCTGCAGGCAGCAGCACCACATCCCAGCGCTCATTCAACCCCTCACAGACAGGGCCAGTCTCCACAACCACAGAGCCCCAAAGCCTTTCGTGCTTTTTTTTTTTTTTTTTCTTTACATTTCGGTTTTCTTATAAAAGTGGCTGGAAAAAGGTTGCATTAAAAATACAATCCGTTCTTTTATACTTTTCATTTAAACAGGCAAAACATTAGAATCCAAGATTTTGTTTAAGCTTTGAAAATAGCATCTCTGTCATTTAAAGGTTTGTTTTTCATTTCAACAAATTCAACAAAGCAGGCAGCCCCTCTCAGTGTCCTCCTCCATATGCCTGACACAGTGCAGTCTGGAGTAAATGAGAGCTTCATCTCTCTCTCTCTCCGAACACCTGGCACTAAATATAGCCTTTCAGAAAACCCAACGTTTCGGTAGAAAATTATTCTGAAATAGATGTCGTTTTTCCATCACTCAAGAACACACATGAATATTAATTTCATTTTCAAATCTCCATTTGGCATTCGAGTTTTGTGTTTTGACTGCATGTGCCAAGCTGCAGAAGCTCAGTATTATGATACAGATAATGTGTCAGTTATAGTCCCCGCGGTCAAATAAATGACCAGTACCAAGGAGGAAGGACGGAGTTCTGGTTTGATTAGGGATCAAACTGTAAGGGATGACGCCATGACATCACCTCTTTGGCTCCACTGAAGCCTTGACAACGGCTGACTGCGACACATGTAACGAGTCCTTCTGATGGAGCATCACCCAGAACTGGTGAAGGAGTGGCAATTAGGACGGCGAAAGGAGTGGCAATGGTTGAGGAGTTAGTTTGGGGGGCTGCCCGTCTTTGCGTGTATGACAAAGACTAACAAATAAAATCGGCACAGACTCATATCAGGGGTGGAATAACACAAGCAAAACTCAACTGGCACAAAGCTGATCACTCTCCACAATAAAAAAAGATTTGTGTAATAAAAATATAACATTTGTGAGTAACATTACACTTAATAATAAATATGCCAAATAGACATTAACATGTGTGGAAAAAACAAAGAAATCCTCCAATATAGTATTGAAAAGTGTTTCGACTGATGGTATATGTGGAAATGGAATGTATGAAGCACTACACGCTAGACGACGTTAAAAGGAGAGAAAAGGCTAAACAGCCCCCTCGCTCCATCCAATCAGATGACCAAAAGAGAATGGCAGGGAGGTGGAGAGAAGAGCGCCTCACAGTGGCTTTAACTATGGGTGATTTGATAGAAAGAGGTCTGGAGTTGGTTTCTTTACTCTCCAACCTCAGCCCACCTGAGACAAAGAATGCAAAACTAGAGAACTAAAAAGTCCTGAACAAAAAATACCTCATTTAGGTTTTAGTGCATGTGCGCATATATTGTGTGTATTGTTCTTATCTATGTGATATGTGCGTACAGTATGTGTGCTCAGGCATATGTCTGTGTGTGCATGTGACCACCTATCCAAAGAATGAGCCACTTTGCTTTATAGTGCAGGTAACGTCGGCCATACTACGTCTACACTACGTCTAGACGATGTCTAGACTCTACAAGGTTCAAGTAATCTTGTTGTTCACTAGACACATGTTGCCCATGGTTCTGGCTATTCTCATCCAGTACAGCTGTACTCACTTAGAGAACACGCAGGCATACACACACTATCAATTTCAGCTCACACTTGTTTGGACAGTGACATCTTTTTTGGCTTTGAGCAGAGGCTATCATACATCTCTAAGCTATATACAGTACAGCACAATTATAAATTTTCTCATCTTAATTGGGATCTCTTAAATTATCGCTGAGGTTGGAAAATTTAGGTCATGCTCCAAGCCATGTTGGCAGACACGTTTTAGAGCGCGATTAAAATCTTTAGTCTTTCGTTCAGTCTCTCTCGCTCACACACACAAAAACAAACACACTTTTTGGGTTGAATGGTAAAATGGCCTCAATTTCTCTCTTACCTCAGTATTCAATGTAAAACGCAGTACAGTAACTTTTCATCGTAATGTTTTCGACCAAATCTGTGGAGTGTAATAACTGTTAATAACCGTTCAAAGTAGAACGTTTGAAAGCATAAACCGTTGAAAGTAGAACAGAAGGATGATGTCATATTACAAACTTTGCAGGATACAAATATCATCATCAGTGGAATGTGGCTTTCTTTTGAGCCTCCTTTCATGCAGGTGAACCATTCTGCGATATCACGACTGCATGTTAAAACACAGCAGTCAGTAGAGCTACTGACAAGGCAGCCGTGTATGCATTCATCTTTAAGCTAGTAATAAATAAAAAATAAGAATTAAAAAACAAAACTGAAGGGAAAAATAAAGAAAACTGCTGAAAGGCATGCCTGTCATCTGAGTAGTTAGTTAAAAGTGGTACAAATGTGCCCGTGCTGCATGGGCCGGTAATGCAGAGCGCCGCTCTGCAGGCATGCTGAGGAGGGGGCAGGGATGGACGGAGCAGGGAGACACAGCACCAGCAAGTCAAAAGACTGCTTTGACTCCTTTTCACCCCCTCCCCCCCCTGATAGGTCGTCTATTTATCTTCTGATCTTTTTTTTTTTTTTTCTTTTTTTTTGCCCCTCTTCTTTCCAGATCAGGCGAAATGGAAGGCAGCTCTGGCCTCACTGGCATGGGGTCCTGAAAGAGGCAGATGCCAGCGCTGTTGTCGCTTCTTAATGCCCTTCACTCGCGCTCCTTCAGGTGCTTGTAGGACAGTGGTGTGACAGCTGCGATCTGGAGGCAGGAAAAAAACACAAGCGGACAGATTTCTACTAAACATCTTTGCCGTGAGCCTCAAATCTGCCACAAGCCCAACAAGACACCTTGAAATCACCCAGAATCGAAATAATCATAGAAAAATAAGCAGCGATTGATCAAGTACCCTCACTGATAAATACACCATCACCAACACCACAGAGAAACTGAAATCAGTCAAGCAAGCGCTCCCGATTTCACCCAGGTCCCACAAGTCTACTGATCTGTTGAAAGTCAGCTGCAACATTGGACAGACATGTTTAGGTTTGTCTCCTGATGGTTTACCTGGATTTGGGTAGGAGGCAGTCCTCTGACAGCTACAGGGAGAACAGAAAATCATGTTAAACCGTGAAAGCTGTGAGCAAAAAGCGTGGTTTTATTAAGCCTTTATTTTACCCCTCCCCCAGATCTCAATGACCCTGGTCAAAGGTGAGGGGAGGTGTGGCATTCAGACCTATAGAGGGTGGACAAAATAATGGAAACACCTGACAACATAATGATCGGGTGACTAATAAGGAGCAATGGCCAAAACTGCCCGTTTAGGTTCAAAGATGTTTAGATCTGGTGATTAAAATGGAAGGTGGTTCACTACATTATGGTGTTCATGAAACCACTCCTGAATGTGTTTATCTGTGTGTATGTGTGCATTATCATCCTGGAAGACGGGAACATGTTGATGGAATAGCGTTTCCTTATGGCCAGCTTGCCCTAAGAGAGCTTTGTCAAGCTAACAACAGACAGTTTTTGTGTTCCCTGTTGAACTGTTAATTGAGGTGCTAATCCAGTGGTAATGTTTGAGGCCATAGTGTGGTGTTTATAGCAGCAACTATCCCATTAAATGTGTTTCAATCCCTATCCGAGCTTTGAGGTGACCTGGTGTATGCGGTTTTTTCTTGTCCCCCCTGACACATTAAATTAGTTCGCCTTATGTTGCTACAAGTGGTAATTATCACAACACGTTTAAAGCTGGTACACCTTGGCATCTGTATAGCTGCCTTTGTCATTGTGATTTACCTACTTTAAAGTATTTTTCATGTGGTGTTTTCCATTATGTTTTGTCTACCCCCCTGTATGTAATGCAGCAGCGTTCAACCTCCGATTAAGGCAAAGACACACCATGCACTAAGCTAAGCTCGACAGTTACATACTCATTAGGTTATATGCAAAGAAAACAAAAACAGAAGACGACCAACGACACAGGTTTGGACACGCATGCAGTGCACACAAGATAAAACAACCATAACCAAACCACATTACAGTAAGTACAACGATGTTACACTGGGAAATTCAAAAGCACCACGTGTGTTGTTTCACTCTCCCAACAAGGAAACCAGAGCAAACTGGACGACACTCACACCCACACACTCAGACACACACACCCGATGGCACAAATAAATTCCTGGTCATAAAATGAGGTTGACTCAAATTGTCAAAAACATTTATCATGGAATTTTTTTAAGCACATGCAAGGGACTCCATGAGCTGGGCATCTAGAGGGAGGCTGAATGGAGCATCCGTCATTCTGCTGGCTTACATGAAATTTAATATTGCCGCAATTGAGGGGTCCAAGCACATTGTGATAAATCGCCAAATTTGACAAGGAATACAGTGGAAAAGGAATTTTGATTCTACGACCTACAGAGAAGTTATCAGCCAAAACATAAAGTTGCTTGTTATAGTGAGGCCAACTGACATAGATTTCATACGCTTTGTCTCGTTACTAATTAAGGTATGGCAATTTCAAAAACCATGTTTTTCCCCCTGTAACGTACGGTTTAGTGTGTTTTAGCGCACACTAGTAGTGGTAGAGCTGAAAATGTCATATGTGGGTGTGTTCAAGGAACACCGCTCAGACTGTAAATTTCATGTAAATTCAATGTTGTAAACTCATATTTACCTCGGACTATAAATGTCATGTAAATTCCACGTTTATTCATATTTAATGTCCACTGAACACTCCTCCACTCATGTACATATTATACATTTGATTTGATTGCACTTGCAACGTTGAGGGCGTGTTTCGTTAAAAGTTTATCAGTTGATAAAAGCCAAACCACTGGGGCAAAAACTTTTTTTCAAAAACAAGCTTGAAAGAGCACAGTCCAACGAGTCTGCACACATAAGTTTCGCATGAATCGGATTAACAGCCTAGGAGGAGGAGTCATGGAAAAATAGTTTAGGATATAATTCAAAATGGCGAAAATCTAGATGAAAATGGATCGATACGGAACAACCCATGGAATTTTGATTATACAATCTACGGTAGGGCTTCACTGGCCTCAATTATGATTAATCTGTCAACGATTCGATTCGACGATGCATCTCAATACAGCTCAAATTATCGCAGCTCCAAGTATCCGATCCTCAATTTTCTATATTACTGCGCATCAGATGGCTACTTTTTCATCAATTAATACAAGCAGTCAGATAAATACCAATTCCCTTTTTTCTTTTAGAAAGTGCTTCAAAATTTGAATGTCAACATACATTTTAAACATAAACGATTCATCTGTCAACGACTCCATTCTTTCATCTGTCAACGATTTAATTCGATGCATGGTGATGCATCTTATAAACTATTAGTTTTGACACCCCTAATGTACGGATCAGAAGTTATAGGCCAAAACGTAAAATTGGCTTCCTACAGTATAGCACCATCATGAGGCCAATTGATGTGGATTTCGTAATATGAGTAGCAGCCCGAGACTTTGGACCTATCTGCCAAGTTTGGCCGTATTTGGTCTTACGGTTTCTCAGATCCACGTACTTTAAACGGAGAAAGAGAATAATAATCATAAGAACAAAATTGGATCCTAATAAATAAATAAATAAAACAAAAAAGCTCTAGATCCAAGTTTGCAACATAGGTTATTGCATAGAGATTGGATGTATGTGACCCGTGATCGTCAAAACTTGAGTCTGCCATGAGAATAGTGGATCTCTTCAGCCAGCCAATAGCAGCTTACAGTACACAACACATGAGAACACAGTGGGTCTGCCTGCCACAGGGGAGTTCTATGTAGTCGCTTCTTTTGTTCAAGTTAGAAGATGAGCCCGTGGATTCTGCGGAGGCTGGTTGGGGGAGGGTGTCTTTGATTGGCTTATGGCCTGGAGGTGGGCTGGTACCTGTTTAAATGACAGTATTGGACTCATCTGAAAAGGTTCTCATGAGCAGGGGCCTGGCTGAAGACCGGGGAGACTGGGCGGCCCCCACGCTCGACTCAACCGGCTTCTTCTGGAAGGGTGAGGCAAGAGACACCGATGACATCACCACGCTGACAGACACATTCACACACACACACACTCTCTCTCTCTCTCTCACATACAGACTGCCCCCTCTGTCTCTCGCACACATGAGACACATGTACAGGAGGATACACATAACACAGAGACACTTCAACACCAGGGGGACAGGTGGACAGTCAAAATCAATCCACATACATTATCTGTTTAGACAACTTTTCCCTCATGTTCATTTTCAGATGCCTCACCAAGGCTACGAATACAGATAACAAGCAAGCTGGTCGGACCTCCTAACAAGAACAACAGGTAGAGTGCTCCTATATCATCATCTATATTAAAGGATACGTACAATAAGCTCACCCAAAAATGAAAATCCTGTCATTATCTACCTACCTCACCCCCCCATGCCGCTGGAAGGTTGGGTGAAGTTTTACAGTGAAACAAGGTTACAGCATCCTCATAAATTATTAAAGTGAATGGTGACCGACTTTTAAAAACATAAAAAAAAAAGAGAGAAAGAAAACACACAAAATTGCTCCATACTGTTCGTCTTGTGTAATCCTCTCTAGAAGACCCAAGATGCCAAGTTGATTTGAAAAGATGTAATTTTTTACACCCCGTTTTTAGCTGAAATCTTCAATGTCGCCGTGAGCGCGAAAGTGAAAGTGAAAATGGGACTTTCAGCTGATGGCTACAGTGACGATTCCAGGAAAAACAGGGCGTAAATTACGTCTTTTCAAGGTAACTTGGTAACTGTGTCCCTGGAAAACTCTTTTTGGACTAAAAAAAACCTGTAGATAATGACTGAATTAAAAATTTTGTGTGAACTTATCCTATAATATAGACCTAGTTTTCTGTGCATATTTAGAAAAACAATAAGAAAATAACAAATCCACACGAGTACATAACACACCCGCACACACACACACACACACACACGACAAAATGCAGTGATCTGGGGGTCCAGGATGAGGTTGTTGGCTTGAGCCTCATGCAGGTTTGGGTGCTTCGCGTGCTGCATTCACCTGACTGGGCAAGGCATGCAGCAGGCATGGAGCAGCACAGGCAGCTGGGAGGACAGTGACTGAGACAACTGGACAGACTTGGTGACAAGGATGGAAGACTGACTGCAGGGACACCTGGTCCTCACAGCGCCACACTGCTGACAGACGAGTTGGGCGCACACACCGGCCCACTGACCAACACCCGATTTCAAATACCGGTACATACATCTATACAAACAGCAGTCATGATTTAAAGACTTGGACCTTCCAGCTTCTAGCATCCCTAACGATCTAACGATTCATCCTCTAATGTGAAATGTCTGATCTAATCTGTCCTGCCAAGAGGGTGGATTTCTTATAGCCTATAGGACACCACCCGAGTTACATAGAGGGTAAGGAGGGAGTAACAGCTACCCCTGAGTTACATAAGGAGGGAGTAACAGCTACCCCTGAGTTACATAAGGAGGGAGTAACAGCTACCCCTGATTTACATAAGGAGGGAGTAACAGCCACCCCTGAGTTACATAGAGGGTAAGGAGGGAGTAACAGCTACCCCTGAGTTACATAAGGAGGGAGTAACAGTTAACGGTGGGAATAACAGTAGGAGAGGAGGAGCACGAAAACGAGCAGGAATGGCAGACATGGAGAGTGGGTGAGCCGAGAGGACTAAAGTCTAGGAGCCGACAGAAAGAAAAAGAGACCTCAGTCACTCCAGGAGAAGCTGTGAGTGCTAGCGGTCTGCGACAGCATGAAGATAGTAGATGTCCCCGAGGAAGGAAGGCGATGCTTCATCTATGGTGTAGCAGGTCCAGAGAGGAAGAGAAAAGGGTGACAGAGTGAGGAGAGTGTGTGAGTGAGGAAGTGAAGAAAACTAGTTAGGAAGACAACGTTGGAAAGGGGGCAAATACAGTAGGTAAAGATAGGGTTAAAGGAGGTGTTTCTAAATGAAATGTCTGGGTAATAGTTACACTATACCGCCTATAAGTTACAATGGTGCAACCTTTAATTTGCAGAAAGTGAAATCCAAGGTATGTCCTGCTCTCTGCATGCCAAAATATAAAGTTGAAAAAGAAAAGAAAATATATACCGTAATTTCCGCACTATAAGCTGCACCGGAGTATAAGCCGCAGCAGCAAAATTGCCTGTTTGTTACATATATAAGCCGCACCGGACTATAAGCCGCAGGTGTTTTAATGTTTTTTTTTTTTTTTTTTTTTTAATTGTGTTTTAATGTTTAATTACCATATGTAAGGGTTCGTGCACAGAGGGGATTGTCGGGAAAGAGATGGCTGTTTGAGGAAGCTCCCATTTATTAACATTTCAACAAAACAACATAACACAACACCACCTGTGTTTTTTTTTACAGTGCACACAGTGTCCGCGGTGTGGTGAAAAGAGGGCAAGAGAGGAAATTAAAACAGAAGTGGATTTATAGTTAGAAAGAGTGCTAAAGAAGAGAGAATTCCGTTTTTTATTTTTTTATTTGCTGAAAAAATCCATAGATAAGCCGCACCGTTATATAAGCCGCAGGGGCCAAAAAACGGGGAAAAGCCGCGGCTTATAGTCCGAAATTTACGGTATATAAAAAAAAGAAGCATCTTGTTATATTTTTTATATGCCTATATATTGTACAAAATTGCAGCTTGACTCTATCAAATTGCAAATACGTGCAAAATATTTTTGAGTAATTAAAAAAAAAGCCTAGGCACATAGAGCTGGGGGGAAATCATGGAACACACTCAAACTGGAAAAAGAAAAAGAAAAGAAAAAAGTGTAGCATCAAACCATTCCAACTGCGTGGAGGCAAAACCCATGTGCCTCATGGGGAGCTAATTGGAATGAACGTTTGGGAAGGTTGTCTTCTCGAGGGAAGGTGGGGGATGCAGCCATATCCCTGAGCCAACAGCTTGCATCACACTGATACTGTATGGTTGGTATTAATGCCCGATTATGGATGGGCTGCATCAACAACGACTGAGTCCTTGTGAAGACAAAGACAAACTCCAGGAACAAAATCCAAGAGACTGAATCAAAAAAGATGATAGAATGCCAACAGATATCTTGTGTATGACCTCAGAATGCAAACCCACAGAGGGCTTGCCTCAACCACAAACTATCACCACAAAGACCTGTAACATTTCAGCAGTAGGATTAAGTAATATACCATGGTAAATCTGGGGGGGGGAGAGAGAGAGAGATAGTACACGTGTGTGTAAGGGCATGTCTGTGTGAGTCATACCTGTCGTGTGTAAGGGCATGTGTGTGTGTGAGTCATACCTGTCGTGCATGGGGGCCGCGGGGGTTGCGGAGCACCACTAGTAGGATGTCAGGCAGTAGGCTCAGCAGGATGAGCAGGACGATGACCAGCCAGGCGGACACGGAGCTCAGCATGGTGGCAAACACAAAGTACAGACGCTGCTGACTCAGGAAGGGCCTGCGAGAGACACAACACTGCTATTTACACTGAGGACCTACAACAGAGCAGAACGGAGCTGGCTATAAAGTAGGTAAAGCGGGATGCTTATTTAGCTGATTTCATCCTGAGAGGTGTGTTCTCACCAGATGATGCCTCCCCAGAAGAAGCTGAAAAATACATAAAAAGCCAGGGAGCCCCAGATGACAAAGTGGTTGATCCAAGTCCAGTGCCTTGTGTCCAGAGCCAGCTAGATTGGTAAAGGAAAGTGTGATTAATTGCAGATGTCAGACGTCCAACACAGCTTGCCAAAGTCAATGTTATACAAGATAATTCAAGCAAGGAAAAGATTCAGAGTCAGACTTTGATCATCTGTTTACTGAACAGGCTGCTTTAATGACACATAGTTTGAATGAACAACAACAGCGGGAGTAGTTTACCTTTAGCGTGACAGTGAAGACAAGGATGGTGAAGACTATTGTTCCATATGACCAGTTCCCAAACACCTGAATTTGAACAAGACAAATGAGCAGACATGTTCAGGAGGCTCAGTATGCTTATTCAATTGGGAGAGGCATTGAAGCAGAGCACTGACCTGGCCATTGTCCTGCAGCGCAGGGTTACTAAAGAGATATCTGACACCAAAGAAGAAGAGCAAGCCATGGTAGACTCCCAGCAAAGTCCAGTAGAGGAAGGGTCCCCGCCGCAACATGGCATTCTTGGCAATCCCCCTAAAGAAAGAGAACAGAGAAAGACATACCGGTACATACATGCAAATAAGTCATTATTGTATGCCTCTTTGGCATGTAATCTAAAAACCATTAAAGGGATCACTATCAAAAATACGTCGTCACCCAAATATCACAGGCTTGGAGGTAGGAGGTACTGAAACGCAAATCAGCTTGTACGCCGACAATGTAAAATTGTACTTGCGTGACTCAGAGAAATCAATCGCCCCTCTCCTTGATTTAATTACCTCCTTTGGCAAGCTGTCCGGGTACACAATTAACTGGACAAAGAGTGACTTCATGCCCCTCTCTCATATCTTCACTTCAAGTTTCCTGGAAAATCTCCCATTCAAATTGGCGAAAGACCGACTCACTTGGCTTGACCATACCCAGAGATCCTAAACTAATATTTAAGTTGAATTTTGTTGATTTTGCTTCTGTCCATGATTGACCATATAAACTCAATTAAGATGGTTTCTCTTCCCAGGTTCCTCTGTGTCAAAACCTTCCCATCTTTCTCACATCGGCTTTCTTGAAAGAACTGGACTCCATAATTCTGTCCTACATCTGGAATTATAAGCACCATAGAATTTCAAAAATTCACTTACAAAAACTCAGGTCTGAGGGAGGGCTGGCCTTACCAGTGTTTAGGCACTACTACTGGGCTGCTAATAGCCCCCTAGCCCCACCCCTTCCCTCACCATGCCACCCTCCCACCACCAAAATCTAATCAGCTCATGCTTGAGTCCAAGTGGACATTTGAGCCAAATTTGAACGAATTCCATCAAGAGATATTGTGTTAACGAGCATCGGATGTACATACAGTATGGACGGACAACCTGGAAACATAAGCCTCCGGCCATGGCTGTCACCGGCGGAGGCATAAAAAGAGATGCACCTGCAATTTTGGCATCAACATTTTGATCTCTTTTAGTTGCTTTATGTTGCTTGTTGATAAATAAAACTGGTGACTAAGACCTTCAAAGCTGACACATACTGTACTGCTTTACATGACTCCTTTTTCATATGGCATTTCTGTTCTTTTGTACAACTGATTATATAAAATGCAAATATTCTGTGGGTCCACCAAATTAGTATCCAATTTATTGTGTATTGAACAGCTCCAAAACGCAAGAAACAAAATCTTGATTTCTGGGTTCTGGAGTGAGGCATTAATAGTCACAAATATTGATTGAACTGATCTAAGAAATAATGTACAGAAAATTGTCAATTTAAGTGCCGTTTCGTTTTTAAGGAAAGAACATAGCAAGAGCAGTTGGAAATGGGCCGCATCAAGGGGACTTCCCAAAGTGTACCTGTAGAGGGTAGCATTGTCCAGCAGAACCTCCATGCCGATGTGCTGCTCCAAAAGGCTGTAGGCCAGGATGGGCATAGAGGTGAAGCAGATGTTGTACATCGTCAGATAGGCTGCATCGTAGAGGGGCTGGGAGGACGAGTGTGAAGGAGGAGGAGCCGGGGGGGGGGGGGGGGGGGTAACCAGGGGTTATTCAAGGAGAGGACAAGACTCATACACACCATCATCCTTACACATACTGTACTGTGATACATGCAAGCCACAAGCTACACAGCAAGACGGCTCTCTGCAGTTTTTGCTGTGGTGGGGTCACATGGACAACAAAACATTTATATATACCGTACACACAAATGGGCCTGACAAGCTTGATCTGAGCTGGGGCCATGTGAGATATAACTGATGTTTCAACTGGCATGAGGGACAGATCAAACAAAATTAAATGTTCAGACTCACCTATAAGAGCAAGACAATTAATGAAAGATGAGTCATAGGACTATCATAGTGAAACAAGAGGCACTTGAGCTGCCTAATATCCTGCCATAATCTCCATGATATATTAAACATAACCAGTGATGCTGATGTTGTTCATTATGCTAATTAACACATTAATGAACTAATATTTCTATGTCAGCATACATTCACATAACAAATGTGTGGTATAATATGATCTCAGCAACAAGGTGCTCCAAAATCAAATCAGACCAGCAGCCAGCTACTCAATTAGCTCAGTTAGTAACCAAGAGAAATTCTCCAGTCATGATCCTATTTTGATTGTCATCCTCTCATGGAGGACCAGATCAGTGGACCTACAGAGCTGGGGGTTGCAGACGACTCAGACATCTTTCATGGATGTTGAATGAAATGACAACATCCAACAATGGCAACATCAGTGTATCACAAAAAGCTCGCATACATGTCTCATTGTCACATACAGATGGTAAATATAATTTAGTTGACTAACTTACTCTTAAGCATACACAGCTGATAGGCTACTACTTTATAGGGCATACCTGTGGTTTATGTATGGAGTTTCAATCATGTATGTCCTTGAGTTATTGTGTTCACAAGAACTTGTCGACACACAGACCACCAGGATGACAACATTTCCCATATACCATGGTCGTATACAACAAACGTGTGTTTATGCTAGTGTGTCTTTAATATTTAAGTGTGCTGTGTAGATATACAGTATATGTCAACCATACTTCAGACACTCTGGGAGCAGAGAGGGAGGGTCAATCTAAGGGGAGGAGTTTGGCATTGAGGAGGAGCAGGTGGTATGTATTCAAGGAGACACTCTTTCATGTTCAGAGCATCTTTGAACCTCAGGGAGCCCCAGGACATACTCACTTGCTGCGAATATCCACAGAAGACCTGGTACAAGAACTGAGGTAAAATGAAGCAAAGGTTCTGCAAGTAAACAGAGAAAGAGCTTAGACTCAAATGCATTCAATTCATAGGTTTCCACGTCTTTAGTGGAGCAAATTTTGTCTTAAGTGTTATGGTTAAAAATGCACTACATCAACTAGAATTAAATCTGAAAAGCTGTTTGAAGAGGTCGGATTCTGTTCCAGCTGTATCTCTCAAAACACTCTGCAACATATTGTAATCCTCAAATCTAGCAAGGGTGCGGTGCAAGTTTGTTTGAGACGAACACAGACTTTGCTGAAACCACTAAGAAGCACCTTGGTCTGATAAAAAATAATGCAGTCAGTTTTGGAGAAAGATAGCAAACCAGTGTCTGCTCCTCGCTGCACTGCCTCCTACCTTGTAAAAGAAGTATTGCACGAGGTGAGCAATGCGAACATAGTAGAGATGTCCGTGCGCCAGTAGGAGCTTCTTGAGGTGCTTGAGTTTGGGGATGGCATAATCACTGTTCCTCACTGCCTGCCGGCCTTCTTTCCCCTTAATACCTGGAACACCATGGACAGAAGATTACACAATGCTTTCAAGGAAGAACGACCTTTCTCTCCATGTGGGAGGACTCTTTTACAGATCCCTTAGTCAGCTCTGGCGTGGGATGCCTTACCGATGCCAACGTGAGCTTCCAAAATCATGCTGACATCGTTGGCGCCGTCGCCGACGGAAAGCGTGATGGGACTGCCTTTAGAGTTCTTCACCAGCTTCACTATCTAAAGATGGAGAGAGATAGGCAGGGGTGGACAATGAGAAGAATCTGAAACTGTATTTGCTCACCAAGAAAACAACCTACTTCTATTATATAAGTTAAGATAATTTAATTAGTAAATCATTAATGAAGACGTGTGTGCAGCTGATGCCACTGACCTGTGCCTTTTGGAGAGGGGCCATACGGCAGCAGAGCACAGCACTGCAGTTTTGACAAATTTGAAGCAACAGGTTCTTGTAGGTGACAGACTCAGGAGAGGAGTTTAGGACCATGGACAGAGTGGCTCCATCTATGATAAAACCAAAGTCCTGGTTGGTAGACCAGGTCCTACATAACACAAACAGAAGTAAGGATTGAGGTTTAATATAAATGCACTTCAAAGTGGTGAGATCGTTTTTGATAGCAGATACCTGGATCCTGACCTGGTGACGCCTGCCTTGGCCGGTGGTGCGTCCTGTACGGCTTTCTTATGGTAATCGTGCAAGAGTTCATGCAGTCGTTCCTCCCGCTTCCTCACTCCATCCTCCAGGGTGCGCACTGTCAGCTCCATCAGCTCCGTGTTCCTCTGGAACAGCCGGCATGCGTAGCAGGTGGACTTGGCCGTCTCCATCTTGTCCCCCGTCAGCACCCACACCTTCATGCCTGACCCCTGCAGCGCCTCCATGGTCTCTAGTGCCTCCTCCTGAAGTCTGAGGGATAGGGACAAAAATAAATAAACGAGTAAGACAGGTTTAAGATTTGTTAATATATAGATGTTGAAATAATCATTGAGAGAAAGAGAGGGGGAATGAGAAAGGACAATAGAAGCATGGTGAGATTGTCTAAATTGCAAGATAATCAACAGAGCTTTACCCACCTATCTTCCACAGCGGTAGCTCCTATGAGACTCATGTCCGTCTCCACCTGGTTGTAAATAGCCATGAGCTTCTCCTCTCGGTCCTGCAGGGCCAGCCTGGCTTCCCTCAGTCCTGCGTCTGCTTTGGCATATTCGTCTGCACTAAGCTGCTTGTAGGCTACACACAGTGTCCGGTAGCCCTCCTGCGCAAAGAAAAAACACACACACACACACACACACACACACACACACACACACACACAACCCAGTGTTACAATACGAAGCACTGAATTAGTTTTGAGATCAGCACAGTATTTAAGTTAAAGGCTTGTCATACACAAATGTAAAGACTAAAGCCAGATTAGAAGCTACTGGAGTCGGAGACACTGGAGGCTTGTGTGACCCACCGTAGCATTACGCTCCACATGCGCGCGTATCCTGTCCACCTCCTCCTGTCTGACACGTGGGAAGATGGAAGAGTCTGCCCCTTTACAGAAGAGAAGTGTATCACCTGGAAAACACAAACACACACACACACACACACACGGTCAGGACTTGGGGCCACCAACAGACAGGGGTCAATGCAGTCAAACTGAAACTAATCTCAGGCTCACCTGATGTAGATCTAACTATTACACTCATTCGCCTTCGCACTGGGTCAAAGTTCAACACATGAAGCCGCTCGTACCTAAAGAAAGAGATCCATTCCAAAATTGAAATTAAAACTTTTGCATAAATTAGCATTTAGAAAAGAGACAATTATCAAGAAAACAATTACGGTATTAAATTAAATTATTCGGGCTCTCTTCAGTCTGACTTACACTTCAACAGCATTGTTCCGGTTCTTAATTTTCATGTTCTTGTTTTCCATACCAAGGAATTTGTAGCCATACCTGCAGGTGGAGACAAAGAGTAAGGAATGAACCATTTATGTACCATATGAATGAATGTTAGCATCAGTTCCCAACCTTTTCTAACTCAGGGCCCACTTGAAAATCTCAAAACTTTCCGTGGCCCACCACTCCGACCCCATAAAAAATACGGAGGCCAAATAATGCGTCCGCAGAACATTTTCAAAATTTTATTTTCCACGGTCACTATTAACACATTCACTGCCAACAACGTATGAACACGTTTTCAGAATCCAGCTGTTCCCTGCCAACAACGTGTTTACACGTTTTTGGCATCGATTTTTTTTTTTTGACGGTGGGTTGTGCATCTAACCCTTTTACATCTCTTATATAATTATTGGAGCCACCGAACGTTTACAACCCATTCCACCGACCCACTAAGTGGCAACAGTGCTCTCCTGGCTAGAGGAAGGAAAGCATTTTTTTAACTTGTCACGCCATTCTCAGCCCAGCCATTCTCCTTTTCGCGCTGATTGCTGGCGATGCGGGATTGCAAATTTACATAATAGATTCAGCCGATCTACTATGATCGGGTGATAGATTACAGGTGGAGGAACACACTTTGAAACACGCAGCATAAATATGACCAGAATCGCAAAAGCTTCTCTCAACCAAAACTCCAAACGAGCGAGTCCATCCCGACTTCCTCAAACAGCGGCCGTGCAGACATGCAGGCACAGGAGAGCAGCAAAGCACTGACTGGTGACAAGCTTGTCCGCCCACGGAGGGAGGAGTTGAAGCAACTCGAGAGGGAGGGAGAGAGAGAGAGAGAGAGAGAGAGAGAGAGAGAGAGAGGGAGGGAGAGCGAGAGGGAGGGAGAGAGAGAGAGAGAGCGAGAGGGGGAGGGAGAGAGAGAGAGAGAGAGCCAAAAATGAATGGTTAAAGTGACTGTTCCATCCAATTTCACAAAAAGCCGTTTATCTCTGAATATTCTTTCTGACCCTAAAACCATGCTGTATTCAACTGCTAATGCTTACATAACTACTAACTCTACAAACTAACTCTTTTAGACAGAGAAAGTACACATTCTATTAGTACTTTTGAGATATTGTATGTTCACAAACTCCAAGCTGAAACGAATCCTCGGCTCTTGTAAAATGAGCCATAATCCTCAAAAAACGGCTTGGCAGAAGCTACCTACAGCAAAAAAAAACGGCTGGCAGTCAATGTGTTAACACAGCATTCTATACACTGCCAGGATGCTAAAGCAGTCTCAGAAAAGTATGGCTGACCCCACCCATCCAGGACATCAACTCTTCAGGGTCCTCCCCCATGGCAGAAGACTGTTGTCTTGCAGTACCAGAACCTCCCGTCACAGGGACAGCTTTTACACAAATACTATCCGCCTCTTCCATGAGACCCGAAAGCCCCCACAAATCAGTACTTTGTCACCCCCGCCCCCATGCCCCCTGAGCAAACCGTCTCTGCAACGACTGGGACATTATCCCACGGACACTTAAAGCTGCATTCAGCAATGTTTTTGTGTTAAAATAAGTGTTAAATGGCTCTATATTCTGTCAGTAACAGAGATAGTGTGTTTGATCAGTAACTTGGAACTCCCAATCCCCCGCTGTCCTCTGTCTCTCTCCTGTAGCCCTGCATGCAGGGCGGACGTATCTCTGCAACCGTAACTCGTAGAGACTCATGGGGTGGCGTTGGATTCGGGGTGAAAAAATACATATAGCCTTTTATAGGCATCGTAATCTGACCTTCCGTTTGCCAGAAAATTTAAACATTTCTCTGATTGGATAGTGGGAGGTCGCCCACCTCCCCCTATCCATACTGCACAAAGCCAAATTCCTCGCTTGTAATAGGATTACTCACTATGGCTATTAACTTGTACCCCGCTAGTCCATCTGATGGACTTTTCCTGCATTCGCGTATGGGCCGTTTCGACAGTTTTTGAGTAAATGGTTTTAAACTAAGGCTAGGTATTTTTTTTGGGGTATTTGACAAAAATCAATCATAGTTATCATTTTTATACGCTCCTAAGACCTATTTTCAAAAATACTCCTCAATTTACTACTGGTCCATCTGATGGACCCATTGACTTCCATTGAAACCACTCTATTGGTACTCCCAGCAAATTTTCACAAAATTAATTTATTTCATTTATTTCAGCGGGCATCCTGGACCAAATACCTTGAACTTTGACCTTAATATCTAACCTTGGAGTTGGTAGAAATTTTGGGGGAGTTACATGGTCTCAAAGTCCATTGCATAGTTGTCCCATTGATTTCAATGTTAATTTTGCACAAAAAGAACTTTTTTTTTTTGACTTCCAGCAAATTTTTCAAAAAATCATTATTTCCTTGATGTTACACATCTCACCTTGACTCAAGCGGTTAAAATTGTAGTTTCTAATGTGTTTGCCTATTTCCCCATATTCCCCCAGTTTTGGCATAGCAATCAATTCCATACAGTTTACATGAAATGTAAAAAAAACTGATTCCTATGCCAAAAATGGGAAAATATTAGAAAACTGAATTTGACAGTCCACACTACTGATTTGAAGCCTTTAGACCAGGATAGATGCTGGACTAAAGCTCGTTTGTGTTTTTTGGGGAAAATGGCTGGAAGTCCAAAACATGCGCTTTTTGGATTTTTGGCTCAAAATATGAAAAAATACTATTTTTACAAAAAATCACAAAAAATACAAAAACCCACTGATGATGTCACAATGTCTGTGACATCATCAGTAATGTCATCAGTGACATATTATTGACAAAAAATCATCTCATGACATCACTGATGATGTCATAGGCTAGTGATGTCATAGCTATTGTGACATCATGCCTGCGAATCTTTGATACTAGGCATCTTGCAGTGGTGACTTTTGTAAAACACCCCAACCTGCCCATAATATCAGACCCAAAGCCAGTTTGTCTTTATGGAAATGGGAAAAAAAAATCACTTTTTTTTTTTTATGTACTTTTTTTTTTTTTTACTGTACTTACTGTACACTGGCATTTGAGGGGTTAAAATTCGAATAGGTATGAAATGTTGGTATGAGGTATTAGGGAAGAAGTTACCAATGAATTATAAACAGTCAAAAATTTAAAAATTTAAATTAATATTTATAAATTAGTACAGTATTCCTGTTAAGGTCCATCAGATGGACCAATAGTAAATTGAGGATTCCGCGGCATTGGGGTACAAGGGTTAAAATAATCTTGAATTTGGAATCTGAAACATGTTGCAGCATTTTCAGTGTTACAGTTTTCAAGGAGCTGTCCATCAGCAAGAGTTTTTTTTTATTTGTTCAATGTAAAAAATAAAAAAATAAAATAATTTGGCGGCCTACTTACAATACCGCCGCGGACCACCAGAGGGGGGGTCTCTCTTCTAGCAACTTAAAAACTATACCAGCCATTTATTCATATTCACCTGATTTGTCCACTTGGTATACTGCTAATCTCAATCTGACTGAATGAATAATCATGTTACACCCACCTCATGGCACCCATGACCAGAGCCACCTCATCAGGTGAGGAGGCTATGAAGCGTTTCTGCTCCTCTGGTGGAACCACCTCTCCATCCAGCCCATCCAGCCCAAAGCCATCCACCTGCTCTGTCAGTCCATCCTCTTGGCCCTGATCCGGTCCTGTAGACTCCTTCACCTGCACTGTGTGGCACAGACACAGCGCCCGCAGAAACAGGTCTTCCTTTTCCTAATCACACAACATCATGGCTTAATAGAATGAAATATATAACAACATAAATATTATTGAATTTAAATCAAAGATTTAATACTTTATTTTAATAAATAAACTTGCTAAACTTTATATATACCTGAACTGAGGGCTTGCAGCCACACACATGCAGCCAGATACAGTAGCTGGAGTTAAAATTAATGGATTTACAACCGTTGATTTACAACCGTTTGTCTAAATTGACTTCTTATCAACAACACAGGTGTTGAAATGCAACGGCTTGTCAAGTGTTATCAGGTGGCTGAGTGTCCATGTCAAAAGCACACGCCCCTCGCCCCCACATGTCGAGTGCACATGTTGACATGTCAAGGAGAGTGTACTGTATGTGGGTGACCTGTGAAGGGTCTTTCTGAGCAGCGAGCTATGTAATGGCCATATGTTGCTTGGTGTGTGTATGTGTGTCTTTTCACAACAGACGGAGGGATACCACACCAACCCACCCTGCCAGCTTTCTGCTGCAGCTTGCTCACTGGCCCGTCTGTGACACAGAACCCGTCCAGCTCGGAGCCTGCGTCGCGGTACTTGTACTGGAAACCATCGATGCAGCACTCGATGAACTCCATGTTGTTCTGAGTGAGAGTGCCTGTCTTGTCTGTGAAGACGTACTCCACCTGCAGGCAATGGGAAAGTACATCACAGGCTCTTTCAAAGCTGTAAAAATACATTTGCCCAATTAACAGCCTCAAACAATAAGATTGTACAATTACCCCCCTGACAGAGTTACACTGCATAAATCAGTTCAATAAAGCATCACCTAAATTAAAGTAATTATCTGGCAAACCAAGTGCAGCCGATGTACGACTGCACCATTTGAGTTAAAGGTGCAATAAAAACAGGAGAGGTCAGGGCGGCCCAGGCAATCCGGTCTAATTAAGAGCAGCTCATACTTCACCTTCACAGATGTTTTCTTAATTTAGACTGAGGTCATTTGGTGGGTTAACAATATGAGCACACACTGTCTTTAGCATGCCACTAACCCCATAGACTTTTCCACTGAAGAACCAAATGGCGGCGATTTCTGGATAAAGCCTACAAAAATACGTCATCCCTGCGCTACTCTATACGGCAAATGTCCTGGGCCAGATTCCAACCCAGGACATTGCAGTTACATGGTATGACCACTAAGCCCACAGGATGCCCCTCCTATGCCACTCTGCCATTCCAATAATGTTCAATGTTTGATTCTGTCCATCCGCCTGACCTGGCCCAGCTCCTCGTTGAGGTCCGATGTATTGACCAGGGCGCCCTCCTGGATTTCAGGGTCAAAGAAGTCCTTGTCCCAGGCGATGAAGAAGGAGCCCAAGAACTTCTGCATCTCCACAGTCACGTACATGGACACAGGGATGATGAAGTTGAAGAGCACCATGAAGGACAGGAAGTCAGTGAACATCTTCAGGTACTGAAGGGAAAAAAGGTCGAACACAGGAACATATTTAGATATACATGTTAAAATCTTTATCACCAGAATTACAACAAATATTTAAGAAATAGAAATGAAATACAAACTGACACACACTTGCAGTACACACACTGCAGTGATAACACTGGACTATGTCGGTCACTATTTCACTGTTCAATGTGTCCTCACCAGATTGGTGTCCTTCTCTTTTTGGGTCTTCTGGTTGTACCAAGGTTCATCCTGGCCAGGCTTGCTCTGCCACACATACTTGAGTGTAGTGCACACCAGGGCCTTGCTCACCAAGATGCAAAGGTACACCAGAAGGAAGGCATTGATGGACCTGAAAACATGTCAATTGAAATTACTCAGTGGTACCAAAGGTAATGTGATTTACTTTGATGCACACCGATTCCCTCAACTTACTTCTCTACTGCAGAGCGTTTTTGAGACTTGCCCTGGTAGTTGAGAGCCATCTTCGTCTCCATGCCGGTGTAAACTGCAACACCTGGAGTAGGGAGCATAAGAGCAGAAGGATGTGGATTGGCTTTTAGATACTGACCAATCCTTAAGACAGAAAAGCATTAATCAAGTCAAGGTACTTTGACTCACCATAGATGTTCAGAGTATTCTTCAAAGTAGCCCCTTTCAGGAGCAGGTTCTCTGGGCCCAAAGACCTGAACAACCACACCGATATACAGAACAAGTTAATTGCACAGGAGCTATTCACCTTGTGTTGCAACTTGCAACACAGCGGTCAGCCAATTACTTCCCATTGTGTTTACACTTCCTGTGACGTATATTGTGTTCATGTTGTTAACTGTGGCCAGCACTACTGAGGGGCTTTAAGATGTGTGCAGACCTCTAAGAGCAGTCAGTGAGTCAGACTAGGTTTGAGCAGGTAAAACAGACAGCGTTTTGAGGCAGGATAAAGCCAGCAACAATTTGAGCCAGCAACAATTTTTGGGTTAGGTTGTTTTAGGGTTAGGGTTAGGTTCAGGGTCAGGGTTAGCGTTTAGGGTCAGGGTTAAAATCGCTAAACCGGAAGTCAAATTGTGTGAGATTGTTGCTCAGTTCACAGACGTGTGTTTTGAACAGGAAGTCATAACACAACCGGGTCAAGTGGGCAGGGCTACATGAGGTGAATACAGCCTATGAGCAGGCCACTCCATGCTCCAACGGGCAACTTGGCAGCAAAGGTAGCGTCCAGTCTAAAACCGCTAGTGGCAATATACAGTCTACTACAGTAACTGCAGTGTGGGCTTACACTGGTCCCAATGTTCTTGAGAAGGAAGGACACAGTGACTGTTTTTGTTATTGCATTAGAAAACAGTCAGTGACAAATGCTGGTGAGAGTGCTTTGGAAGTGCCGGCTGAAGCTGTGCCAGCGAGGTTTGATTTTAATGCTCGCTTGCAATAAAGGATCAGTGAAATAATGATTGGATGGTAATGCAAAGGGAAACAAGTGAGTGCTTAAGGAACTGTGCTTTGATCGTGTCAAACGCTCTCACCTCACTGCCTCCTCCTGATCGGTCCTGCATATGTTCATACGGCCAACAAACCTAGAAAAAGCACAACGCATCCACAATTCTCAACATTTTTTTTTTTTTTTTTTTACAAACAAAAAAATTGTTATTTGTCATGCTGCATATATTGCCTTCCACTTTAAAAACAAACTTGTGGTATGAAAATTCAAGCCATGTGGGACTCCTCCTTTACTTAACAAACTTATAGGTACCCATCATCACTCATCTGCCCATCACCAGGAACTGAGGAACAGGAGTGTGCACCAGGAGGGTGCACACTTTAGGGAGCCAGCTAATTACTGCACGCTGGCAATAACCCTGTCGATTTGATTGATTCTGAAAAGTCAGCATCTGGCACTACGACTTCCTTAGTACATCTCAAACACTAGCCTGGGTAAACCCATCCCCCACGTGACTTGCTCTCAGACCGTTCTCAGTCACGCTAGTGACTGAGAACGGTCTGAGAGCAAGTCACGTGGGGGATGGGTTTACCTAGGCTACTCAAACACCACTCTGATGTCTTGACTAAATGGCAATGTCCTACTCTTTGCCCCATAGGGGGAGCCAAAGGCTTTCTGCAGATTGAGCCAAGATTCCCTAACAAGATTCCCATAAGTGAGTACGAAATCACCTCTGAGCTGGTCGGGGGAAAACTGTCCAATTGAACTTTCCCTTCAATTCCTGGGAAGCCTCCCGGACATACCAGATCCAACAACACCCAGTATAATCAGTACGGCTTGCTACAGGTCTCTACTATCAACGTGGTACTGTTAGAGTCAATTAAGACATTTTTCAATTGGCAGTTGAGTTAATCCTATCCCCAACAAACCACAGGCAACGCATTCTTGGAGTGTAAATCTGTCAGGGCCACGTGATCAGTGCCTACTTGTAGAGGTCAGGCTGAGGCTGCTCGCACTCGATGGTGGCGTAGAGAGATTCCAGATTCTTCTCTGTGTCGGGCACTGTGTAGTGTGTCTGGATGAGAGAGGCAGAGAGAGAGAGTGTGAGTGTGTGAATGCTGCCTCGCTCAGGTCAAGTGGTCATTTTAGCCTTCACTAGCACTCCAACACAGAAAACACAGTCAAACGAAGGACAGATACCGTAAATTCCGGACTATAAGGCGCACCGGTCTATAAGCCGCACCTTCAAAGGTGACTATTTTTTTCTTCTATAAGCCGCACCGGTCTATAAGCCGCGGGTGTTTTGATGTTTAATTACCATATGTAAGGCTTCGTGCACAGAGGGGATTGTCGGGAAAGAGATGGCTGTTTGGGGAAGCTCCCATTTATTAACATTTCAACAAAACAAAAGTCAGGTCACTAATCCCCAGACAAAATCACACATTGTGAGATGCTTAAAAATCACCATCGGCGGGAGCTGCTGTGCAGCCAAGAACACAAGTGAAATTCGTTCTCTCGTGACCTGTGGTTCTCAACGTGATGGACGATTCACCTTTCTTGTTAACAGTCCTAGTGAGAGGCAGGTCGAACGTCAAAGGCACTTCATCCATATTTATGATCTGCTCCGGTCCGATGGAATATTCCTTGATCTTTCTTTGTGTGAATTCGCCGAAGTTTGTAATTTTCTCCTGGTAGTCGGGAGGGAGTTGCTGACACAGTCGTCCGCGCCCTGACGGACAGTCCCTTTCGTCTCGGGTTTGTGCATGATCCTTTGCTGCTGCTGCTGTTGTTGTTCCTGTCTCGCTACTGTCTCAGACATGGCTTTCAGGCTCAATCGCCGCCATCGTCGTAACACAGCCAGTTCTCCATCTTTTGAAGCATGATGTTAGATTACAACGAGCTAGTTGTGTGGCTTAGCCTTCCAAAATGTTGCTGTTAGTTTTTTAGAATGTAATACATAGAATTGGGAATGTTACATTCAATTTCATTCAGACTGTCTTTCAAGCTCATTAGCTGCCTTTTTCCCCCCGGAGCGAGGGAGGAGGGAGGGTGTTTTACCGTAGTGGCTGAGAGAGAGTAGTGGCACAGTGCTCCAATCAGGTCGCGAGGCACATTTTTTGCAACATCATCCAATCAGGGTCTCGCTCTCATAATGTCTGTCTTGCTCTCGTTCTGCCTCATACCAACATCCATAGATTTTGGAGGTTCCCGAGTGGCCGTTTGCTGGAAAAATCCATAGATAAGACGCACCGTTATATAAGCCGCAGGGGGCAAAAAAGGCCAAAAAACGGGAAAAAAGCCGCAGCTTATAGTCCGGAATTTACGGTACTATGACTTACAAATAAGCACAACAGGCACAAACACACTCCTAAGGGACCAGAGTGAGAAGAAATTGCCTTGAGAACAAGGGTGGCAAATACTGTACATATTAATTGAGTTTGAAAATAACGGTGCTAAATAGATTCAAATCCCAATGTTAATTATAGGAGCTACACAAATAACATACCCTACATTCCTTAAGCAGTGATAGTCAATTACAGGGAGAAGATTGCAACCACTGTTGGAAAAAATAAAATATTATATAATATTCCTTTTCACCTGTACAAAAAAATAAAAAATAAATAAGAACAGCTTTAGCATTACCATCCAGGATGGTAAAAGTGACCATCCAACCACCACTGCCACAAAAACCCATTATGAGAGTAATAGAAACTATTGTATACTGCAGCTAGGTACAGCGGAACAGTTGAAATTACTTTATGGTTGGACTCTCCATCCAGACTGGCTGTGGTCACGAAGCAGGTGTCATCATCCCGGCTAGATCGCAGCAGTATCAAATCACAGGGAAAGGTCTCGTCCTCCTCCACCTCCACCACATCTCCAACCTGATGAAAGGAACACAACCTATCTGGGTCAAATTGCACTTGTAAAAGAGTTTTCAATTCATGGTTGGTTTGCAACTCCTTTTTAGTGGTGAGGTTTGCTACAAGACGATGAGTGCCACAATGTTTAGACAATCAAGTAAATAATAATAATAATAATTATAATAATAATTTTGTGTATTTGTCTGCAGCTTACCTGACAATATCTAATTTGTCCTGATGCAGCAAACCCCACCCATTTGGCACCCCGTATAGAGTGAAACAAATACCAAGAATTCTAGGTCTCAGGTCTGATGGATGGTGGACAACCTTAGTCCATACGAGATCATCCATACCACCGGACAGACAACAGTTAATTACAGCAACTATCTGCACACCACACCTTGGCTACAGCAATTCCCATTACACCCATGTTGGGAGTAGGGATGGGACAATAGCCGGTATTACTATATATCGCCCTAAAATACAATCACTGTCATGACGAACGGTTATCTTCGGTTTTGCTGCGTTAAAGTGGATACAGATCACAGTAGCACTTTGAGATGCATTTGACTTCGTTTTAGATGCTGTCGTTTCAATTCCCTCGGTTTCTATATAAGCTAAAGCAACATTGTGTCATTTTCTTTTATTGAGGGAATATTTATTCCAGGGAATCTTGGCTAAGATGCGGCTGCTGAAAGGTACCTTGATCTTCTCACTCTCCGTCCGTACTCTCCGGCCGTCCACTAGCACCGTCACCAGGTACTTATTCACCTCGTTGTCTGCCTTGTGACGCAGCCAGTCTTCATATCCCTAAACACAAAATATCAACATGAGAATTGGTAGGGGGGAGAAACGGGGGGAGGGGGGGAGGAGACCCTGAGGCCACAGCAGTGTAGGCTACCAAGCATAGTGTAGACTTGATAAGTAGTTTAAGATAGTGATCGGGTTCGAGGGGGGTGTTGCAGGAATGCGGAGGGGTAGAGAGGAGGACCCAGAGCGTGTGCCAGAGCAGAGCAGGAGCCAGAGAGAGGTCATGGGGGGGAGAGTGATGCAGAGAGACACTGCCAGGTGGACGGGAGGAGGAGGAGGAGAAAAGGGGACAGAGAAAGGAGAGTGGTCCACCTCAGCCTGACTAACAGGGGAAGGCAGACCAAAGCCTGTCTGAAAGCACGAGGGCAGACCAGCTCTATCAGTGGGTGTGACCCATATATTTTTGGAAAGGAAGTCTCCCCATTATTGTGCATTTCAAAGCCCCAGCGGTGGGCTAACCAAAAAGCCGATCGTAAAACAATAGATCTAACGCTGGGACACGGCTGGAGCCGTGTGTGAGAAACACACACTCCCCTTGATAATTTGTCTCTGTATAATAGACTCTCTCTCTCTCTTTCTCTGTCTCTCTCTCTCTCTCTCTGCTAGATTTGCTCACATTCCCAGAGAGCGGTTCCCCTTCCCCCCAATCAGACATCACCAGCGGAGCACATTAATACAAAACCCCAGAGAGCGTTAGTCACGTACTTCATACCAAACTCAGAGCAAGGCAGTGATGAAGGAGGAGGGACTTGTTGTGTTATGGAAGAGGGAGGTAATGATGAAATGCACTGAGAGACAATGTGAGGAAGTGAGGACCTGGCAAGAGCAATCAACAATAAAACGTCATGAGCCGTACGCACCACTAGGCTGTGCCGTACTGTACTGTTAGCCGTACGCACCACTAGGCTGTGCCTTACTGTACTGTACCTGCTTGATAGCTGTTACTGTGATCACAAAGAATAAGGGTAGGCCACTGGTGACTGGGCTGGTGGGGGTGTCCACGATCACCTATTGGGGGACAGGAGGAAACACAAATTATGCAACACGTAGTTCCGACCAAGCAATCCGATTGGTCGACTTTGACTTTTTGGACCGTTCTCAAATCAGCATAACAGCACAGCGACCTAGCTGTACTGACCTAGCTGTACGTGCTGCTCACATGAACAAATGCCTCATCACTAAAATATCACTCCGCTGCCGGTGTGTTCAGAAGACAACAACAACATGAGCCTCTCATCGCATGCAAACACCTGTGCGGAAACCAGCAGCTAGCTTACAGCGTCCTCTTCTTCCAACCATTCGTCAACAGTAAGTCCGCCAAATAAATCTAAATTAACAGACAAAAAAAACATTAAATTGAATTAAAAACAGAAAACAGTCCATTTTGCATCGACGCCGTTTGCTAGCTGCTGCTTTCTGCACAGGTGTTTGCTAGCTGCTGCTTTCTGCACAGGTGTTTGCTAGCTGCTGCTTTCTGCACAGGTGTTTGCTAGCTGCTGCTTTCTGCACAGGTGTTTGCTAGCTGCTGCTTTCTGCACAGGTGTTTGCTAGCTGCTGCTTTCTGCACAGGTGTTTGCTAGCTGCTGCTTTCTGCACAGGTGTTTGCTAGCTGCTGCTTTCTGCACAGGTGTTTGCTAGCTGCTGCTTTCTGCACAGGTGTTTGCTAGCTGCTGCTTTCTGCACAGGTGTTTGCTAGCTGCTGCTTTCTGCACAGGTGTTTGCTAGCTGCTGCTTTCTGCACAGGTGTTTGCTAGCTGCTGCTTTCTGCACAGGTGTTTGCTAGCTGCTGCTTTCTGCACAGGTGTTTGCTAGCTGCTGCTTTCTGCACAGGTGTTTGCTAGCTGCTGCTTTCTGCACAGGTGTTTGCTAGCTGCTGCTTTCTGCACAGGTGTTTGCTAGCTGCTGCTTTCTGCACAGGTGTTTGCTAGCTGCTGCTTTCTGCACAGGTGTTTGCAGTTAATGTGATGAGAGGCTCATGCTGGCTGGCTCAGCCTGGCTGACTCAATGGAAATGGAACTGACACTAGCAAAAAAGTTTGTTATTTTGAGAGCAAATCGCTCCAGAATATGAACACATTTTGTTTATACAGTGGAATCTGCTTATACTGATCACGGTTATAGTGATCAACCGCTTATATTGATCAAAAAGCTTGGTCCTGAATCATTCCTATACACATGCTGTTTAAAGCATTCGCTTATAGAGATCAATACTCCGCTTACAGTGATCATTTTGGGCCTTGTCCAACCTGAGAACAATGGAAAAAATGTTTTAAACTACAGTCATTTGATTATTATTTTACTTACAAAGTGTCAAAAATGAGCCAACGAGATACAGCAGCGTTACTCGGTGCATGTCTGTCTGTATGTGGAGAGATCGTGGCATCTCGGTCTGTCTGTCTACGCGAGACCGCTGTGTTTGAAACAGCTGGAAGCCTAACTTACTACCGTATATGGATTTGAACATTCCTTTACTTTATATGTACTGTATTCATGTAATACATATCCAAATACCAATTAGATGGTAATCTGCATGAGAAATAAAGAAAAAGAAAAAAATCTGTTATAATGATCATCCACTTATAGTGATCAATTTGACCCATCCCAAGGTGATCACCATAAGAGGAGTGCACTTCTTGTATTTTGTTGGTAACTGTTGTATAATCACAATATTACATGAGAGCTTTACGTCATTATTGGCACGTAATATTCAGATTCAGATTCTTGTGTAATATTGCTTAATTTTGAGAATTACACTGAACAACACTAACCCAATGCATAGAACAAATCCCTGCCAAGGCCTGCCACCGCAGCACATGTGCGGTCAAAGGGGGAGGAGTGTGTGGTCAGGGTTCAGAGGGCGAGGCTCTTTCTTAAATGCAGGGTGTAGCCCTTTGTGTGCGAGGCTCTTCTACCAGCTCTCAAATCTGCTCATCGGTGAGAGAAGCGCCCGGGGGAGACGTTTTGTGTCTGGAAGGGAGGGAGGCCAACGCGCAATTTCTGGACCAACGGAACTTCTAATCAAGAGGGCCAGTGACAGAGTGCTTCATCTGCAGCCGCGCCAGGGCTGCTGTGCTTCTGCCAAGGCATGGGAGCAGGTCCTCTCCTCCTGATGAGAGGCCCAGCGCAGAGCACTGCTGGACTAGCCTCACCTGCTGGAACTGTGTGTGAAGGAATTTGGCGCTGTGTGTGTGTGTGTGTGTGTGTGTGTGTGTGTGTGTCTAATGAGAAAGAAAGTGGGGCGCTTGATTAGGTAATTCTAAACAACCGGCTCAGGAGCACCGCCTGACTCCAGTTCCAAGCCAAAGCCACAACATGTACAAACAGCCCAGTCTGTGTGTGTGTGTGTGTGTGTGTGTGTGTGTGTGTGTGTGTGTGTGTGTGCGCGTGTGTGCGTGCGTGCGTCCCTTAAAGGGACAGCTCACTCTAAAACCCATTTTTCCTCTCACCTGTAGTGCTGTTTATGCATCTACATCATTTTGTGTTAGTTGCCTGAGTTTTGGAGATACCGGCCATAGAGATTTCTGCCTTCTCTCCAGTACAATGGAACTGGATGGCACTCGGCTTGTGGTGCTCAAAGTGCCAAAAAACAACAACAACACGTGGCTTGGAAGGTCTGGAGCCAGGCTACCACTGTGTAGGAGAGGAGGCACAAAGCACTTGGGTCGATGTCTCCAAAACTCAGGCAACTAACACAAAACCATCTAGATGGATAAACAGCACTACAGGTGAGAGGAAAAATATATATTTTGGATTTTAGGGTGAGCTGTCCCTTTAAAGCCACCACGAGATGGATTTACCCAGGCATTCCCGATCCTGCAGCAAGCCGCTAGTCTCAAGACACACACACACACACACACACACACACACACACACACACAGGGCTTGTTGGCATTCTGAGCGGGAGCATTACAAGCTGTCAGATAGACATCAGCTCGAGCATGAGAGCAGGAGGCGCGTTTTGAAGCCGTCTCTGATGTTTTCCCTCACCTGTGCTCCATCCCACTGCTCCCTCACTCATCAATATGCACTAACCAGCACATGTCATACAGACACATATCCACTGCTACACATGTACAAAGCCAATAAGCCATGCATGTGTCCATATGTGGACACACGCACACACACACACACACACACGCACGCACACACACGCACACACACACACACACACACACGGGCGCGCGCACACATAAAATGCAAGGGCGGTGAGTTGCTAGCCTACGCGAGCTTTACTGTGATTACAATTAACTGGGGGATAAATCAATTAGAAGGCAGCGATGGACTGGTGCACATGGAAAGCGCTGGGAGGAATGCAGAATCAGGAGGAAGAGGATCGTGTGCATTCTATCTGTCAGAGTCGGCTATTCCTGTCCTGAGGAGAAAGTAATAGCTCTGCTGCGCTAGCTAGCCTCAGGTGTAGCCGAGCCAAAGGTGAGGCTACTGAATGTTTCAATAGAGCGCCGTGTGCGTGTGTGTGTGTATGTGTGTGTGTGTGTGTGTGTGTGTGCGTGTGTGTGTGTGCGTACCCTACACACTGGGATGTTATATGGGGAATCTGTGCTAAAGCCTCAGTACACTGGGCACATACATTCCCCCAGGCCGTGTAGCTGAGTGGATTATTGAATGTCTCCCGTGATAGGCTAGGTTACACCCAGTCACGCGTGCCCTCACCTGGCTCTAGTTGGAGAACAGCCTCCCGGGGCACAGATGTGATGGGGGGGGGCGGAGCCTGGAGATGGAGCAGTTTATTTCTAGATCCAATAAGGTGATAGCAGCAGCACACACACACTTCCCTATATGGAGGAGGCTGCTCTTCAGGCTGGCTGATTAGGGAAACTAAGAGAGAGACATTGCGGGAAGTACTGAGGACAGCTTGTCCCTTTGATGCAGCAGCCAGATGGCAAAACCTGACAAAGGGTGACCACAGTGAAGAGTGACTATTCCATCAAGGCATCTCTCAGCCTGCATGTTGTCCGACTGACTTATCTTTGCTACTTAATGGCAACTTTGATGCAGAGTGTTCATTAAAGACACAAAAGGATAGTGTGGCATGCTGCTGCATTGAACAATCAACTTTTCTCAATCTCTATTCTCCTTCCTATTCTTAAAAAAAAGGGGGTGGAGCTTTCTTCATCTCACACTACAACAACACCATGTGAAATATCATCATGCCGTGAGATCAGACTTGACAGCTATGACAGACAGACAGACATCACTGTATTGAGGGCATCCGTCATATTTGGTGTAGTTGTGCCCTGTATGAATCCCTGGACGCCTCATTGGTACTATTATTGGAAATACCGCAGCAGCATACTCCAGAGAAAACTCAAACCTACACATAACCTTCAGCTAACTGTACTACTGCTGCCTCTGCCCAAACATTTCCCCCTGTGTTACTCAATTCACCTCAAGCTTGTTGTTTCCCTCCTTTGTTTCACACACGATATCAAACCAGATCTGCATCAATTAATAAGAAAAAGATTCCCTCCAAACTTCCAGATAGCTGTAACACCTCGCCTCCTCTGTTTGATTGTCAAAACTACGAGTGGGAGTTCCTTCCTGTTAGCTACCAATGACTTTTTCACCGTAACCATTCGGGGTTACACAATGCATACACCATCCATAAACTGCTACAGAAGATTGCTTACTAGAAACCAGAATTTTTCACATTAGAAAATGACAAAGAACTTCATAACACATTAACCATGGCCCCCATGGCCACAAAAACATTAGGTGGGCCCCTGTGGCCACCACACTGCAAGCCTTCAGCAACGCAACAATCAATGTTACAGATACACAAACATCGATTTCTACAGTTCTACAAACACCCCCTTAGCGCCATTTAGTTAAAAATGATTCAGTTTTCAATCTTGGGAGGATATATATATACAGTATATATATATATATATATATATATATATACATATATATACATATATATATACATATATATATACGGTATATATATGGTATATATGGTATATATATGGTTTTATATATATATAAAAGCCTGCTGAAATGGCCAACACTGCGGCCACAGGGCGGATGGGGCCGGGGGGCACATTAACTTTTTTCTGGACGGACAGATTCATCACCGCAAATCAGAAGCGTGTTATTTTATTACAGCGTTGACGTTCCAAAACAAGCCAACAGACAGAAATCTATCCTTTGTGATGGATCAGTGGCTGCAGCTGAGTCATATGCTCACAGCACACAGACACGTTACAATAGGATAACTGCTGTGTGCGTGTTTCTCCCCTGGACCATGCCGCCGCCGCCGCTGTGGGAAACACTGTAAACCCAAAGACACGTTTTGCAGCGCTATGCTTTTTTTTGTCCTTTTGCTACTAGAATACATTTTTGTATGTGTGCCAGGACACATCACTTACTGATGTGGACACATTCATTCAAAGACTTGTAAAACTCCTCATAACACTGAGGGATACGTTCAGCTACTGGCAGCCTTCTTATCGGAGCTCATCTAGACCAGTTCACACACTCCTAAATTACCAGCGTGCATTTTGAGCTGACCTAAGTGGCGTTACCCACAATGCTTGTTCAGTGTCAAAGTGGGGTTTTGCTTGGTGACAAATGGGCCTAAGTGGAGTTAACGCCATTTTGGCAGCAAACAAATAGCCTGCTTACAACCATCCTGATAACGTCATCTCACATTCTGTTTCGCTCTACGGATCAGTCCAATCCGTCCCACAGTCATTTCAGAGGGTGGGAGTGCTCACCTTGACAGACACCTCCTTCAGCCAATCAGCATTGCCAAATCCAGTCTTTCATCCAATCGGTATCGGATCCAGTCAAAATCCAAATCCACTCGGAAGAACGGCGGGAAACTCTGCTGGTGCATACTCTTTAGGGGTGGGGGGGGGAAATCGATACACCATAGTATCGAGATATTTTGCCTGACTTCTGATATTGTATCGATATTTGGACGCCAAGTATCAATATAAAAAATAAAAAAAACGGGCATCTGCCCGAAGCGCCCGATGTTGCAGTCCGCGTATTGAGTCCAGAGAAGCTTAATAATGTAGCCTACATGTGGGGCAAAAACAAAACAAAACAAAAAAACACTGCATGTTTTACTTAAAGGAGTTGGACAATATATTGAAATATCGCAATATTCAATATATCGCAATACTAGCGTATCGCAATATCGCAATACTATCGTATCGTGACTCAAGTATCGTTTTAGTATTGTATCGTAGGCATCTGGTGATTCCCACCCCTAATACTCTTGTTCTTGTATTGTTGTTATTGGGTCTATTACTGTAATAACTGCACTTACGGTTGTGTTTACTCTACGAACGTTAGGAGCTGTTACTTTGCCAGCAGCATCGCTGTTTGGCCGATGACGTTGTCAACTACTATGCAGGTCCCTGATTGGCCCGTGGACTTTGTAATTTCTGGAAATCGCTGGGGGCGGGCTGTAGGCCAGACAGATCCGCAGAACGAAACAGAAAGTTAGTTCATGTGATCAGGATGGTTGACCTACTTTTACTGTTACGGCTTTCAGTTTTTGTTTGATTCAAACTTATGGGTCATGATTTCAGTTGTGTCCTACTCCTTTTGCCACTTAAAATCTCCCTCACTCTCTCACAAAGCAAGATGGCCGCCATCTAAATGGCTCTGGAGTGAAACTACTGTACTAACAGACAATCTCCTCTAGTCCCTTCATCACCCATTATGCCCCCCTTCCAGAGGCACTCAAGTCTGACAGACTTCAGTCCTGACTTCAACAGCGACCCCTATAGGTCACTTTCACCACAGCCCTAGTCCCCTTACCCAGCCTCAGCTTGGAGCTCTCCGTTCCGGGTTACAATGCACACATCTGTGTAGTCAAATAGATGAAGTGACATCAAAGTGTTGCAAAAGCTATCTTGTGGCCATCCACAATATGTATCGATTTGAAGAAACTGTAATGTCTCACAGACATGAGAGGACAATACACCCTGTGTATTTGATACTGTATCCAAGGCAAGCGTATGATTTGTTATTGTTACTGATAATATTTCTTACATGTTAAATAACTGGTGTATCCAGAACAAAGAGAGAGAGAGAGAGAGAGAGAGAGCGATGATGCCAGGGCAGGAAGAGCAGGTGGTGACATGGAAGTGAGTGAGAAAAGGAGCAAATATTCATGGTTAAGACTGAGTAATGACACCCCAATAGTCTATTCGTAATGTTAATTTAAAATGAGATATTCCTCTAAATCTGGCTTCAAACAGCCAAAATGTGGGTCCTTCCCCTGCAGCTCCCCCCACTTTAAAAAAGCATTCCCCATCCCTGTCAGGGCCTGTGACCAATCATCTAAAACTAGGCCAAAAAACCCATAAAGCTTGGCTTGCTTGATGTTAGGTCTCTGGATAACAAGTGTATTTTGATCAGGAATAAATGCCCAGAAGCACTGAGATGTGCTCCCACTGTTAGTTCTTTTAAAAGTCTGCTCAAAACCTTCCTTTTCTCTGTGGCCCACTGGAAGACCAGTGGAAAGACTCTAGGCTCCTTCGAAGAACCCTTCCAAGATCTTGTCTAAATTGATCTCCTTTTGAGACAAACGGAGTGAGTCTCTCTCAGATCAGTGTGGGAACGACTGCTCAATATCTTTCTTTCGTTTTGAATGTCACTATGTCTTTTCTGCTGTTTTATGCACATTGTACTTGCTTTGTGTATGAAATGTGCTATATAAAGATCGCATTGCCTCTGCACCAACTCCAAAGGCTAAAATCCCAGGCAGCATATGCGTGACCTGTGCGCTGTAGCTGTGCTGGTGTGCTATCAGGCTGCTACACGTGCAGAGCAGAGCCCTACATCTGTGCTGGGAAGTATGTCAGAGTGAGCGACAGACAGTCGCTCCCCGAGGTGTCAGGGCAGTGCTGGGGGCCCCTCTCACACCCCCCCACTACTCCTCTCTCCCCTTCTCTCTCTCTCTCTTGCTCACACATCACCAGCTCTCTGCCTCGCTCGCCCCTGCTCCACTCCCGTTCGATCAGAATCCAGCAAAGACATGCAGGGCTATTTATAGGAGAGTGGTCCTTTTTTATCAGCCTGGGTCTATTTGTGGCAGTGAGCAGGCTTCCTGGCTGCTGACGTCAGAGGTGCAGCGCTGCAGAGAGAAGGGGGGTGGGGGGGGGGGGTATTATGAGGAAGGAAGACAGGAGGAGAGAAAAGGGGGGGGGGGCAGAGGGAGAGACCCAGTAACAAAGACAGGAGAGAGAGAAAAGGGGGAAGATGGAGACAGAGGAGAGAGAGAAAAGGGGGAAGATGGAGACAGAGGAGAGAGAGAAAAGGGGGGAGAGACAGCGGGAGAGAGAGAAAAGGGGGAAGATGGAGACAGAGGAGAGAGAGAAAAGGGGGGAGAGACAGCGGGAGAGAGAGAAAAGGGGGAGAGACAGAGGGGGAGAGAGAAAAGGGGGGAGAGACAGAGGGAGAGAGAGAAAAGGGGGAGAGAGACAGAGGGAGAGAGAGAAAAGGGGGAGAGACAGAGGGGGAGAGAGAAAAGGGGGGAGAGACAGAGGGAGAGAGAGAAAAGGGGGAGAGAGACAGAGGGAGAGAGAGAAAAGGGGGAGAGACAGAGGGGGAGAGAGAAAAGGGGGGAGAGACAGAGGGAGAGAGAGAAAAGGGGAGAGAGACAGAGGGAGAGAGAGAACATGGGGAGAGAGACAGAGGGAGAGAGAGAAAATGGGGAGAGAGACAGAGGGAGAGAGAGAAAAGGGGGAGAGAGACAGAGGGAGACACTCAGTGGCAAAGAAAGACAGGAGGGGAGAGAGAAAGGGGGGAGAGAGAGACAAAGGAAGAGAGAGAAAAGGGGGAGAGAGAGAAAAGGGGGAGAGAGAGACAGAGGGAGAGAGAGAGACAGAGGGAGAGAGATAAAAGGGGGGGGAGAGAGAAAAGGGGGAGAGAGAGAGACAGAGGGAGAGAGAGAAAAGGGGGAGAGAGAGACAGAGGGAGAGAGAGACAGAGGGAGAGAGAGAGACAGAGGGAGAGAGAGAAAAGGGGGGAGAGAGAGAAAAGGGGGAGAGAGAGAAAAGGGGGAGAGAGACAGAGGGAGAGAGAGAGACAGAGGGGGAGAGAGAAAAGGGGGGCGAGAGACAGAGGGAGAGACTCAGTGACAAAGGGACAGGAAGACAAGAAGAGGGAAGGAAATAGTCAGGCGATGCATGACACTTGGTTACTGGTGTGGCGAATGTGCATGAAGCCTCTCTGGGGAAGTGAAAAGGTTTATTCCTGCCTGTGTGATGCAAGTGCAGACTGTGTGTGTGTGTGTGTGTGTGTGTGTGTGTGTGTGTGTGTGTGTGTGTGTGTGTGTGTGTGTGTGTGTGTGTGTGTGCATGTGTGTGTGTGCGTGTGCGCATGTGTGCGTTTGTGTGTGTGTGTGCATGTGTGTGTGTGCGTGTGTGCATGTGTGTGTGTGTGCGTGTGCGTGTGTGCGTGCATGTGTGCGTGTGTGTACCTGTATGCCCCCCCCCCCCCCGCTCTCCCTATCTCTCTCTCTCTGTGATATAATAGCAGGCTGCATGGGGAAAACTGTGTGGTTAGGAAAAGGAGCCCCTCCAGAGACGCTGGATTAGTGGAGAAATGCCAACCGCATGGCAGCTTGGGTAAACACCATCAGCAAACCCAGGACACCCACTGACTCATACTACACACACACACCCACACCGTAACACACGTGCGCGCACACACACGCACACACACACACACACAATGTAATAACACAAAAAGTCATACTATGCTTGCACACATTCTATACCCCAAGAGTACATGGCATGCTAGTTTACTGCCATATAACCACATGTATTTAGCCAACAATCTTATTTACAGTTCATCCACTGTGTGTACTAAAACCAGACAAACTGGGGTGGTGGTGGTGGTGGTGGTGGTGTTGTTGTGTGTGTGTGTGTGTGTGTGTGTGTGTGTGTGTGTGTGTGTGTGTGTGTGTGTGTCGGGGGCGGGGGGGGGGGGGGGGGTTGTCAGAGAGTCAGGTGGACAGAAGGGACAGAGGAAACATAAGCACCGGGCATTGATCTGCTATTGACTTGAGGATGATGGAGTTATAGCCACACGCATAATGCCCAGTTTAGTACAGTACTGGCCTTCTGGGAGAAGTCACTTAGTGAGCTCATTCAGTCTGAATGCTACCAGAGACAGCATGTCCCTCCTGAGTGGAGCCCAACACCAGCACCTGTTTACACTGGAGAGGCTCTTTAGTTTAGGTTACGGCTGGAGAGGGAGAGGCTAGTTTCCATCTCCACGGATCAGAGAGAGAGAGCGAGAGAGAGAGAGAGAGAGAGAGAGAGAGAGAGAGAGAGAGAGAGAGAGAGAGAGAGAGAGAGAGAGAGAGAGAGGTAACAAGAGAGGGAGACAGAGAGAAAGTGTGTATGGAAGTGCGAGAACAGATGCGGGCAAACAGATCATCTTATTTCTCGTCTGTTCCCCACTCCAGCTCAACAGCAGGTTCCCATGAGGAGAGGAGAGTTCACTTGAGGGTACGGCAGCGCAGCGGGGATATAGAAGGACAATAATAACGGGGATAAGGATGCCAGCCAGTGCTTTTTAGTCAGCCCTCTTATCCAACTCACAGCTTCCACTTATGAAGATAGGCACACACTATACAAACAAACACACTTATGAAGATAGGCACACACTATACAAACAAACAGGCAAACACGCAGACACACAGAATTATGAGACCATATAAGAACAAGGGCTGGATCCAACAAGGATGGATAATGACAAACAGTGTTGGGCAAGTTACTTTCAAAATGTAATATACTACATATTACTAGTTACTTTCATTTGAAAGTAATAAGTTACTTTACAATATTACTCTCTGTGTAGAGTAACTCGTTACTTATTACACTACTTTTGCATTACTTTCACCAAAACAACAGCAGCAGCAGAATGACATCGGCGCCATCCCGAATCGGAACCATCCCGAAAAAGAATTTAAACCGTCTTGAAGTCAGTGTAAACAATGCAAAATTCTAAATGTTATCCTTTTCCTTTGTTATTGTCATCTATAGTGGTTATTTGCATAAAAACCATAAAATCACACAGTTTGATTAGGAAATGATTTAAATATGTGCTTTGATTAAAAAAAAAAAAAGTAACTCAATTTGTAACTGGAGTTACTTGACAAAGTAACTGGTATAATATTACTGAAATCCTATAAGTAATAAGTTATATTACTGAGTTACTCCTAAAAGTAATATATTACATGTAATATGTTACTTTTGTAATGAGTTACCCCCAACACTGATGACAAACACCTATATGAGACTCCAGAGCAATATGAAGGTGTTCCATCAGCAAGCTTCTCAGTGCCTTTTCATTTGAAAGGTGAAAGACTGAAACACCCAAGTTGGTTACCAACTCGTGCTACACTTGTGAAATAAACGTGCTTAGTGGAAATGTAAGGTTATGAGTAGAACTTTGTCCTGTCCGGCATTCAGCTCCAAAATATCCTCCAAAATTACATCGGGTCTGGGTTCAGCTCAGCCCGCGAGCCCCCGGAGGTGGAAGCCGGCAGAACCACGGGGCGGGAGACGTCTTTCTCATCTGGGTTAGTCGGACGGGCGAAGAAGAGTGGGTCTACCGTCTCTGAGAGCGGTGGCTTGCTTCAGGCGTCTGCGGAGCGCTGCGTGCTTGAATGGGGAGCGGTGAACGCACGAGCCCGGGGACTCCAAAGCTGGGCTTGTGTGGAACCAGCCGAGGCACCGTATGCAGAGGGGACGAGGGTCCCGGGCCAGAAAACCTCCATAATCCACACGGGCATGAGCGAGGCTTGGGTGAACCGGGAGGGGACTCTCTGTTCTGGCTAGTGTGGGAGGAGCTAGCCAATAGCCATAGTACAGTAGGTGAAGTCCGGCTTGATAACATTGGACCCTTTCCAACGGCAGTGACTGGCTTGTTACTATCGCTGGGCTGAAGTAGAGTGACGAAAAGTGGCAGTGTTTCCCCTATACATCTTACAGGCTCCTGTAGGCCTGTAGGCTACAGTTTATGAGCAAGTGTAGGTTAGGCTATTTATGCTCAAACGATGTTGACATTAGTAGACAAAATTCTCTACCTGACGGTGGGAGAAGAGAAGATCGCTTATCATGTGAAGGCGGCTTAATGGTCACATGCTGCCTGGAGCTGCGCACATTGGTGAGAAGGGGAAAATGCTGGCAGAAAGAAAAATCGATCTCACAAAAAACTAACTCCAAAAAACAAATTCTTGAACCAAACCTGGTGCATTTAGTGTAAAAAAAAATCATCAGAAACAAAAACAAAAAGCTCGGAACGAAAATGTGTTGCTGGTGAACGAATTTCTACTTAAAAGAGCGCATGACTCAGACACGCTGTAATTACACAGCTCTCACATTCACTGTAGTTGAGCCGACCATGTCAGACCATGTTTCCTCCATGGCTATGATGTCCTTTGCCTGTATCTTCTTTGTCTCAAATCCACGTTGAAAGTGATCCAATTCACCTGCGTCTCTGTGAAGTGCCTGGCGTCTTTCCGGGCAACAGTTGTAGCCTACGTAGAAAACCAAGTGGTCTATATTGACGACGACGATAACGTTATTAAAAGCAGACTGCAGCTGTTGGATACGTGGGCATCGAAAACTGGAACCAAAGGTAAGAATTAGCCTTGTGTTTGTTACCTGTAGCCTCGGACACGATGCTGCCTCTGTGATCCATAAAGTGGAACAGCTGCTCGTTAAATAGACTCCCCGACATAATAAGCTTAATGACCTGCAGATCTGTCAGAGGACAGGGCTAGTGCCCCTAGGGGTGGGGAAATGCATTCCTCTGACGCCAAATATGGATATTTGATGTAGAAATAACAAATGTCTGGTCCCTTAGTGAGTCGTCTCATGATTATTAGAAATAAAACCATGCTGTTCACACCGTGTAGCCTAACAGAACATTCTGGTTTTATGGTCCATCTATACCCGCACTTTTTTATTTGCTTTCCAAAAGGGGCAATCCATTAGAGCAGGCTGTTTTAGATCTTTACAATTTGGATAGTGTCAATAAAAACAATGGGGAACTCAAGATGTACTGCTCAAGCCTAAATGTAAAATACAGCAATTTCACACCAGCTATAAATGCACACCGCTCAAAACACATACTCTTGTTTTGTCCACTGGTCAAATGGCTAGTGGTGAATGTTCCAATATACCAGCTACTCAATAGATTACCATCCTTTTCTTTTCTTGGCTGGTGAGTGAAGCAAATCTACCAGCCACTTGCATATTTTACCAGCATTTGGCTGGTGGCGGGTGCTAATTTTGTGCCCGTGCGTAGTACACTTCACACGTCCAGTAACCGTTTGACACCTGCCACCGCCACACACTCTTGACTCACACACACCATTTCAGTCGCACTCACAGGCCGTGTCCGCGCACCAAGTTTCACATTACCCACAGCCACACACACACACAAAAGGCACCCATAAATTGTCCCTACTTCTCTTGGCCTGGGGAAGAGCAGTCCGCTCTGAAACGTTACCACCGGTGCAATAAAAGGAAACCACACCAACGGCTCACTAACAAGGCCCGCCCCCTTACCTGCACCAGGAAGATGATGAGGAAGTAGAAATTGGCAATTCTCCTAAATTGTTCAAACAGGTTCTTTGGCAGAAAGTTCCATACTGTATACTGTGGGGAGAGAGAAAGAAAGAAAGAAGCAATTAGGTTCAGAGAAAAGCAATAAAGGGATCTACTACAGTGTTGTTGACGGCTCCTTTCTGCTCCTCGCTGTATAATTATTTCTCCATCCTGGCATGATGTTGTTCAACCTGGTTTCAAGGAAGACGAGGTTAGAGAAAGGCTTTGCAAGGGGAGAGGGATTAGATGCTCCTGCATGTGTGTGTATTTTCCCTGAGCCGAGGAAGGAAGTTAAGGGGGGGAAAGGTGACTTCAATAGCTTGGTGCTGCCTCTCGGATCTGCCTATGGCCCAGGGAGCCGGGCCCTTGGGGGCCCACAGGTAGTCCATTGATTCGGATTAACGACTTATCTCCCTAATTCGGCCGGCCCTGAATGGAGAGGCGATTAGCTTATCACGCTGGCTATAGATCCGTTTCCATGGAGGGGTTGTTTATTTCTTTTAGGAAGTGGCCATGACTGCTGATACTATAGCAGCTGAAGTGACACTTATCTGCCCAAATCCCCCAAAGGCTGCTAAACAATGCCCTGGTGGTAACTGTATGCCGTGCCATCAAGTACCAGGGTGGAAACACACACACACACACACACACACACACACACAGCAATAAGGCACTGTTTATGAAGGTGAAAGTCTGCATGGGGAGAGGGTTGAAATGCAGCGGTAGCAGAATGGCCCATCTCATTTTGCCAGAGATGAGAAAAGGTGGGTGGTGGTATGAGTGCCTGTGGATGACTGTGATGGTGCAGCAGCAGTTAGAGGGAGAGGAGAGAGAGGTGGAGACTGGCTGTTGATTGTGACGGTGCAACAGCAGGGAGAGGAGAGAGAGAGGTGGAGACTGGCTGTTGATTGTGACGGTGCAGCAGCAGCAGTTAGAGGGAGAGGAGAGAGAGGTGGAGACTGGCTGTTGATTGTGACGGTGCAGCAGCAGCAGTTAGAGGGAGAGGAGAGAGAGAGGTGAAGACTGGCTGTTGATTGTGACGGTGCAGCAGCAGCAGTTAGAGGGAGAGGAGAGAGAGAGGTGAAGACTGGCTGTTGATTGTGACGGTGCAGCACAGAGAGAGAGGAGAGAGAGAGAGGTGGAGACTGGCTGTTGATTGTGACGGTGCAGCAGCAGCAGTTAGAGGGAGAGGAGAGAGAGGTGGAGACTGGCTGTTGATTGTGATGGTGCAGCAGCAGGGAGAGAGGAGAGGAGAGAGAGAGGTGAAGACTGGCTGTTGATTGTGACGGTGCAGCAGCAGGGAGAGAGGAGAGAGAGAGGTGGAGACTGGCTGTTGATTGTGACGGTGCAGCAGCAGCAGTGAGAGGAGAGAGAGGTGGAGACTGGCTGTTGATTGTGACGGTGCAGCAGCAGAGAGAGAGGAGAGGAGAGAGAGAGAGGTCGAGACTGGCTGTTGATTGTGATGGTGCAGCAGCAGGGAGAGAGGAGAGAGAGAGAGAGGTGAAGACTGGCTGTTGATTGTGACGGTGCAGCAGCAGGGAGAGAGGAGAGGAGAGAGAGAGGTGAAGACTGGCTGTTGATTGTGATGGTGCAGCAGCAGGGAGAGAGGAGAGGAGAGAGAGAGGTGAAGACTGGCTGTTGATTGTGATGGTGCAGCAGCAGGGAGAGAGGAGAGGAGAGAGAGGTGGAGACTGGCTGTTGATTGTGATGGTGCAGCAGCAGGGAGAGAGGAGAGGAGAGAGAGAGAGGTCGAGACTGGCTGTTGATTGTGATGGTGCAGCAGCAGGGAGAGAGGAGAGAGAGAGAGGTGGAGACTGGCTGTTGATTGTGACGGTGCAGCAGCAGGGAGAGAGGAGAGAGAGAGAGAGAGGTCGAGACTGGCTGTTGATTGTGATGGTGCAGCAGCAGGGAGAGAGGAGAGAGAGAGAGAGGTGGAGACTGGCTGTTGATTGTGATGGTGCAGCAGCAGAGAGAGGAGAGAGAGAGAGGTGGAGACTGGCTGTTGATTGTGACGGTGCAGCAGCAGGGAGAGAGGAGAGAGAGAGAGGTGGAGACTGGCTGTTGATTGTGATGGTGCAGCAGCAGGGAGAGAGGAGAGAGAGAGAGGTGGAGACTGGCTGTTGATTGTGACGGTGCAGCAGCAGAGAGAGAGAGGAGAGGAGAGAGAGGTGGAGACTGGCTGTTGATTGTGACGGTGCAGCAGCAGGGTGAGAGAGGAGAGGAGAGAGAGGTGGAGACTGGCTGTTGATTGTGACGGTGCAGCAGCAGAGAGAGAGAGGAGAGGAGAGAGAGGTGGAGACTGGCTGTTGATTGTGACGGTGCAGCAGCAGAGAGAGAGAGGAGAGAAGAGAGAGGTGGAGACTGGCTGTTGATTGTGATGGTGCAGCAGCAGGGAGAGAGGAGAGGAGAGAGAGAGGTGAAGACTGGCTGTTGATTGTGATGGTGCAGCAGCAGGGAGAGAGGAGAGGAGAGAGAGAGAGGTCGAGACTGGCTGTTGATTGTGATGGTGCAGCAGCAGGGAGAGAGGAGAGAGAGAGAGGTGGAGACTGGCTGTTGATTGTGACGGTGCAGCAGCAGGGAGAGAGGAGAGAGAGAGAGAGAGGTCGAGACTGGCTGTTGATTGTGATGGTGCAGCAGCAGAGAGAGGAGAGAGAGAGAGGTGGAGACTGGCTGTTGATTGTGACGGTGCAGCAGCAGGGAGAGAGGAGAGAGAGAGAGGTGGAGACTGGCTGTTGATTGTGATGGTGCAGCAGCAGGGAGAGAGGAGAGAGAGAGAGGTGGAGACTGGCTGTTGATTGTGACGGTGCAGCAGCAGAGAGAGAGAGGAGAGGAGAGAGAGGTGGAGACTGGCTGTTGATTGTGACGGTGCAGCAGCAGGGAGAGAGAGGAGAGGAGAGAGAGGTGGAGACTGGCTGTTGATTGTGACGGTGCAGCAGCAGAGAGAGAGAGGAGAGGAGAGAGAGGTGGAGACTGGCTGTTGATTGTGACGGTGCAGCAGCAGAGAGAGAGAGGAGAGAAGAGAGAGGTGGAGACTGGCTGTTGATTGTGATGGTGCAGCAGCAGAGAGAGGCAGAGGAGAGGAGAGAGAGGTGGAGACTGTGACGGTGCAGCAGCAGCAGCAGCAGGGAGAGAGAGAGGTGGAGACTGGCTGTTGATTGTGACGGTGCAGCAGCAGCAGCAGCAGCAGGGAGAGGAGTGGATGTTGGAGAGCAGCATAAGCAGCAGGATGATGGAGGGCAGCAGCATGGAGGAGCATAAACACTACAGCAGGGGTAATTAAAGGCAGTTTACACCGACATGCTGGCGGGAGCCAATTGATTTGCCCATCCTCACCGGGACCCTCTGCAGCACTATAAATCCCACTGTCTCCTTCCTCTCACGCTGCTTCATCCTCCCCATCACCTTCACCCCTCATATCCAGAACCCAGCTCAGGCCTGCAGCCCTCTGCTGACATGGGACTACCAGGAGGGATTTAGGGAGGGGGAGGAGGGTGCAGCCCTCTGCTGACATGGGACTAGCAGGAGGGCTTTAGGGAGGGGGAGGGGGGCAGCTATCAGAGCCAGGGGGAAAAGATTGAATCTCCCACCCTGCCAGTACATTAGTGCCCTCCTGAAAGACAAATAATGGCTTTCCATGGGAGGGGAGAGGAGCATGTGGAGAGGCAGTGGGAGGAGGAGGAGTACAGGACGGAGGAGCGGGGCCTATCTCATACCAGTTCAATTTGCATTCAAAGAGTTGGATAAGAGAGGAGGAATGTGAGAAGGGGAGCCAAGACGTGTGTAAAGTAAGTATACATGGAGGAGGTGAGAAGGAAACACAGGCATATGAAGGTCACTGTGGTATTCAAGGCTCCAGACTCACTTTTGTCACCGCTGTCGCAGAACTGTCGCGGAATTTGCTTTCAATTGTCCCCAAAGTCAGTGTAAGTGCCAGGCACGGCTTTTGCATATTATGCTCAAATCCATTCATGATGTCACGCGCAGTCGTGAGGTCAATCCGGTCGCACATTTTTTTCCGACGATGACCAGGGCGCACTGAGATGAAAACATGTCAAACTTTTTTGTAACGCCGCGAGCGCTCCACATGTTGCATTTGTTGTTTTTGGTTGCTTGGCAACGTCAGGCACAACTGTCCACATGATAAATGTTCTGTGTTCACTGTCCACTCAGTGCGCCTTGTGTTTTCCAAGCGTTTTAGAGCGCTGCGTGTAAAGCAGCCCTAAATTGTCCAAAATTCTAAATTAATTATTAATGATGAATAGGCATGGGTCGATTTCCGGTTTTACCGGTTTGGTTCGTGTGTATGAGCCCAAACCGGTTTGATCACGTGCGAACCGGAAAAACCAAAAAAAAAAAAGAAGTCCATTCTGATTGCACTATTGTTCGTATTAGCCTCTTCTCAAGTTGCACTAGTATGCAAAAGTCTTATTTTGTTTATTATGTTGATGTTTGAAGAAAAGTTAAGCTGAATAGTTATGAGAAATAAATACAGAGTGTGTTTGCAGGTGTCCTGCTTCTTTTTATTCAGTATCATTGCTGGTTGACAATACCAGCTTAGAGGTGTATTATCGCTATCAGGTGGACTGAAGTTGCACTACAGACAGTTATGGGCCACACTCGGGAGCCCTGCTTAAAAAAAAAAAAAAAAAAAAAAAAATTACAAAAAAAATCGGTATACCGGTTCGATCCGGTTTAGACGGCAATATCGAACCGGTTTTAAAATTTTCAAACCGACCCAGCCCTAATGATGAATAACAATGGGACTCCCTTAGTCTCAGCCCTGTGTGGTACCTGGTCAGACTGTAGCCCGTGTGTGTGTGTGTGTGTGTGTGTGTGTGTGTGTGTGTGTGTGTGTGTGTGTGTGTGTGTGTGTGTGTGTGTTCCTTACCTTGGAGGACACAATCCTGTTGTCACAGAACTTGGGTGGGATGAATGCGTCAGTGGCAGGGGACGGCCGGTGGCCAACGTAGATAGTCCTACTGTCTACCCTTGTCTCACCGCCACCAAGCTAGACGGGACAGGAAGGGAGGGGTGGAGAGAAGGAGGAGGGAAGAAAGATTTCTTTTTTTTAATCTAGGTACTTTCCAACATAGGAGCAGAGGTTACAATTGAAGACCGGTTTCATCTTGGAGGCAGCCCAATTTCATGAACAACAGAGAAAAAAATACATCATACAAAAAACAAGCATGAGTGAACATCTGATCTGTGGCATGGGGGGGGGGGTGCAGCATGGGGGAGGGTGGTGCAGCATGGGGGGGTGCAGCATGGGGGAGGGTGGTGCAGCATGGGGGAGGGTGGTGCAGCATGGGGGGGTGGTGCAGCATGGAGGGGGTGGTGCAGCATGGGGGGTGGTGCAGCATGGGGGGGTGGTGCAGCATGGGGGAGGGTGGTGCAGCATGGGGGTGGTGCAGCATGGGGGGGTGCAGCATGGGGGGGTGCAGCATGGGAGGGGTGCAGCATGGGGGGTGCAGCATGGGAGAGGGTGGTGCAGCATGGGGGAGGGTGCTGCAGCATGGGGGAGGGTGGTGCAGCATGGGAGAGGGTGGTGCAGCATGGGAGAGGGTGGTGCAGCATGGGGGAGGGTGGTGCAGCATGGGGGAGGGTGGTGCAGCATGGGGGGGTGCAGCATGGGGGAGGGTGGTGCAGCATGGGGAGGGTGGTGCAGCATGGGGGGGTGTAGCATGGGGGAGGGTGGTGCAGCATGGGGGGGTGCAGCATGGGGGAGGGTGGTGCAGCATGGGGGTGGTGCAGCATGGGGGAGGGTGGTGCAGCATGGGGGGGTGCAGCATGGGGGAGGGGGGTGCAGCATGGGGGAGGGTGGTGCAGCATGGGGGGGTGCAGCATGGGGGAGGGTGGTGCAGCATGGGGAGGGTGGTGCAGCATGGGGGGGGTGCAGCATGGGGGAGGGTGGTGCAGCATGGGGGGGGTGCAGCATGGGGAGGGTGGTGCAGCATGGGGGGGGTGCAGCATGAGGGAGGGTGGTGCAGCATGGGGGAGGGTGGTGCAGCATGGGGGGGGGGTTGTAGCATGGGGGGGGTGCAGCATGGGGGAGGGTGGTGCAGCATGGGGGGGTGCAGTGTAAATCAATGGAAACAAAGGAGCTGTTTTCACTGCTGCATTATTTTAGGCGCAGCAAAATCCACTCTGAACAAGAAGGAATCATTGTGGCCTTGGAAAAAATCTGGTCTGATGATGCCTCAATTCTGTCTAAGGATTAAACTATTAGAATTTCCACTGAGGTGTGGAAAATCAGAACGATTTCAAATAGCTCCACTGGAAAGCTGTTGAACACAAGCTAATGTTTCATACAGGGGACAAAGCAAAGTATGACAAGGGTCAATGGGCCAAAATGGTGGATGTTAGGCTGGGGTCTATTGCCAATTTATTTCCCCCCCCAGGTGGACATTCAGTGATGATTAGTCAGTAATAAATGTGTGCTGCCGTGCCATGGAGGATAATGCTGTGCTCAGATCTATGGGTCCAGCTATCTATCTATCTATCTATCTATCTATCTATCTATCTATCTCTCTATCTATCTATCTATTTCTATCATCCATCCATCCATCCTCACACACATGCACACACACACTCAAGTCTAACCGCATGTGTGAAATAGGAAAGGCTTCAAACACTGAGTCAGCTGCCAGACACACGCTGGTCTCCCCTCATCATGAGGTGGCCTGTTCCGTAAAAGGTAGGGAGGGTAAACCACAGAGCCAAGGAGGGGAAGCCAGGTCTTAGTCTCGGGCTGCTGCACAATTCATCAAAATATTATCGAAATGGCAATATGGCCGCCAAGTGCAATATCCAAATCACAGGAGCTGCCTTTTTTTATTATTATAATAAAGGTAAAATGTGTCACAACATAACATTATATGAAGCATTGTGGTGCTACAGAGATTCCCCGGCCTACAAAAAAATCATATTCTCCAGACTAGGGAACATGCTTGTTTTATCACATCATCATTTTAATATTTATGTTGTTGTTGTTGTTGTTTTTTCAGTGAAAATGAAATGCAAAAATGACCATTCTTACCAAATTGTGACTCATATCACAATTGCAATATATGTCAAAATAATCCCAATATGATTTTTTTTTTTTTTTTTTGCATATCGTGCAGCAGCTCCATCTTAGTCACGACTTAGCTTTACAGGAACTCTCCTGGCCTAATTCTCTAAAAGCCACGGTATAGAATTTCCCCATGGGGATGAATATGAATAAAGGATAACTTCATGATCGCCCAACAACAAAGTAGAGAGGAAAGCCAGAGTGACAAGACGTCTGACTGATCCATTGTGGGGCGAAGCGATCAAGTTCAGTGAACTCACCCCCCCCGGCCCTCCACAGACACACACAGACACCCATTGGTTTCATGTCCTGAGGAAAAGGATGTTTGTCTGAAAAACTGGACCAAGGCCCTCAGTGACCCAAGTTTCCTTCCTGACTTCATCCCACACACAATCTGCTGCTTTGGCTGGACAGCCTCAGGGGTGGAACCATCACGACGGTAACAATAGCCGTGTTTCCATCAAATTCCATCGGTGTATTTTGATGCACATTTTATATAAGTATCGCAGGGAAGGGAAACACCTTTTCCAAACAAGTCCTCATCTGGACCCTGTGTTCTGCACAGCTGGCAGCTTGTCCGGTCTGCTACCATGCGTTCTGCTGGCGGAACCGCCGCCCGCCTGGTCCAACAAATGGCCCCATTAATCCTGCAGCACAACAAATCTCGTTGTGGATCCTAAAGTCTTGGACCTAAAGGCTCTCCGTCTCCAAAATGCCTTTTGCACTGACGCCCAGAACGGTTTTGTGTGTCTCATTTCCTAGATATATGGCGAGCGTCATAGAATACACACATTTCTCCTGTGGCCATAATATTTACTCATCACTGCCAGAAAGAAAAAAATACAGCCACCAGCAGATTACATGACATATTAATTATTATTTCTCCTATGGCAAGTAACCATTGCAAAGCTCTCTCCATCTATGATCGTGTCTCACCCCCCACACACAGCCCACTGTACTTATCGCTTAATTGCCTGATTCAAATTTTAAGACTGTCGACTTTTCAGACGTTTGCTTAGAATTTGTGCAAAACCTGAATGGGCGGCTAATGTCAACATCCTCGAGGGGCCACAACTGCTCGTGCTCACCTCTTTAGTTTTGGTCGGAGTGAAATGTTATATAGACAATCCTTATTCTACATATAGCTGAATCGCTTGGTTTGACCAAGTACAACTATTTGTATAAGCATTTTACGAAATGTCTATTGAAAATAAAACAGCAGATGAAATCCCTTGGTTTTTTTATGCTGAACCCGGAAGCGGACGTGACTTTGGCTCTCTAGACCGTGAATCTCTAGATGAGGCGCGCTGCTCAGGCGGACTGTGTGGCTGCTAGAAGAACCTGTTAACCTGGGCATGAAATTAAAAACGACAGGTTCCTCAACGCACACGCGCTTGTGTGTCCCGGTTGTTGACGCGCTACCCGGCAATAGCATGCAACATATAATTACTGTTTGGATTTATTTTGGATAGGTCAACTACAGTATGTGATGCAGCCATAAAAACAACAATATTAAGATTTTTACCATTTAGCCTATGCTTGTTGAGCACTTTCACATGCCACTTTTAGAAGAAATTCAGGGGTCAAATGAATCATTTCAATCAGCGATTGGACTGGTGATTGGCCGACCACAAAATTGGCAATCACAATCAATGTACTCCAAAAATCTCTTTATGAATGCGGCACACTTTCAGCTCCGCTCTCCCCCGCTCGTCAACAAGAAGACACTGCTCAGGTAAGTGCAGACCTCACCACCACAGCAAGAAGACCCTGCTCAGGTAAGTGCAGGCCTCACCACCACAGCAAGAAGACCCTGCTCAGGTAAGTGCAGGCCTCACCACCACAGCAAGAAGACCCTGCTCAGGTAAGTGCAGACCTCACCACCACAGCAAGAAGACCCTGCTCAGGTAAGTGCAGGCCTCACCACCACAGCAAGAAGACCCTGCTCAGGTAAGTGCAGACCTCACCACCACAGCAAGAAGACCCTGCTCAGGTAAGTGCAGGCCTCACCGCAGCAAGAAGACCCTGCTCAGGTAAGTGCAGGCCTCACCACAGCAAGAAGACCCTGCTCAGGTAAGTGCAGGCCTCACCACAGCAAGAAGACCCTGCTCAGGTAAGTGCAGACCTCACCGCAGCAAGAAGACCCTGCTCAGGTAAGTGCAGACCTCACCACAGCAAGAAGACCCTGCTCAGGTAAGTGCAGGCCTCACTGCAGCAAGAAGACCCTGCTCAGGTAAGTGCAGACCTCACCACCGCAGCAAGAAGACCCTGCTCAGGTAAGTGCAGGCCTCACCACCACAGCAAGAAGACCCTGCTCAGGTAAGTGCAGGCCTCACCACCACAGCAAGAAGACCCTGCTCAGGTAAGTACAGGCCTCACCACAGCAAGAAGACCCTGCTCAGGTAAGTGCAGACCTCACCACAGCAAGAAGACCCTGCTCAGGTAAGTGCAGACCTCACCACCACAGCAAGAAGAACCTGCTCAGGTAAGTGCAGACCTCACCACCACAGCAAGAAGACCCTGCTCAGGTAAGTGCAGGCCTCACCACAGCAAGAAGACCCTGCTCAGGTAAGTGCAGGCCTCACCGCAGCAAGAAGACCCTGCTCAGATAAGTGCAGACCTCACTGCAGCAAGAAGACCCTGCTCAGGTAAGTGCAGGCCTCACTGCAGCAAGAAGACCCTGCTCAGATAAGTGCAGGCCTCACTGCAGCAAGAAGACCCTGCTCAGATAAGTGCAGGCCTCACCGCAGCAAGAATACCTTGCTCAGGTAAGTGCAGGCCTCACCACAGCAAGAAGACCCTGCTCAGGTAAGTGCAGGCCTCACCACCGCAGCAAGAAGACCCTGCTCAGGTAAGTGCAGGCCTCACCACAGCAAGAAGACCCTGCTCAGGTAAGTGCAGACCTCACCACAGCAAGAAGACCCTGCTCAGGTAAGTGCAGACCTCACTGCAGCAAGAAGACCCTGCTCAGGTAAGTGCAGACCTCACCACAGCAAGAAGACCCTGCTCAGGTAAGTGCAGGCCTCACTGCAGCAAGAAGACCCTGCTCAGGTAAGTGCAGGCCTCAGCCTCACCGCAGCAAGAAGACCCTGCTCAGGTAAGTGCAGGCCTCACTGCAGCAAGAAGACCCTGCTCAGGTAAGTGCAGGCCTCACCGCAGCAAGAATACCCTGCTCAGGTAAGTGCAGACCTCACTGCAGCAAGAATACCCTGCTCAGGTAAGTGCAGGCCTCACCGCAGCAAGAAGACCCTGCTCAGGTAAGTGCAGGCCTCACCGCAGCAAGAAGACCCTGCTCAGGTAAGTGCAGACCTCACCACAGCAAGAAGACCCTGCTCAGGTAAGTGCAGACCTCACCACAGCAAGAAGACCCTGCTCAGGTAAGTGCAGGCCTCACTGCAGCAAGAAGACCCTGCTCAGGTAAGTGCAGGCCTCACCGCAGCAAGAAGACCCTGCTCAGGTAAGTGCAGGCCTCAGCCTCACCGCAGCAGCAACCCTTACATGTAGTTGTGTTGTCAGCTTTAGTACGACTTGTGCAGCGATTACTGTGCCCGTAAATTATTAAGGCTATGCAGGCATCTGAGATGTGCTGGATCTGATACACAGGCCAGCATCACGCAGGCTTATAGGGACAAAACACCATCAGGCCTCCATGGACGGCTGATCCTGGACCAGCGCCAGGGGAATGTGTGAAAGAAGAAGGCCACCTGGACAGTAGCTTGTCCACCGTCTGTTTCTGTCAAGAGGTTAGATCAAAGAATAGCCTCAGACACTTGGGAGCCAATTTATGCAGGGCGGGTGGGGAGGGGGACTGGGGACAAAGACATAGCGTGCTCAACTGCAACTCACGCAATCGTTTGCTTCTCATTAGCAGTCAAATAGCACAAAAATGAAGGCCAAATTCTGCGTCTGAAATCCCGACGGTTTCCCATCTTCTCTCCCCGCCCTCCAGACTGAGGAAGGGGAGCCAACAGGCAGCTTAGCTTAGCTTACATAATGCTCCGCTATGCGTGAGCAGTAGTGTTCACACCCCAGCGTGGCTGTCAAAACCCACCATCCCCTACCCCACTCCACACACACGTCACCGACACTCCTCTAGCAAGACCATCCGGACGGACTCGTGTGCCAGAAGATGAGGGAGGGAGAGAAAGAGAGGAAGTACAACAGGATCCAAGGACACGACGAGAACATCCAGGTTTTCCATATCAAACAACAAGCAGGCCCCAGGAGGAGCTGTAAGCCAAGAGCAGAATGCTGTATGAATCAAATGCTGCGTTGTTCATCTGGCAGCTACCCTCACTCTGTGCACTTTGAAAATGCCATCTACAAATTTAATAGCAGTGTTCCAGATTTGCAACAGTGCAGCCAATATATCCCGAATAACGGAAATAACATTACACAAAAATGCAAGGGACAGAGAAAGCAATCATAATTTACTGTACAGAGGCCTACGCAGACGAAGCAAATTCCCCGGTGCAAATAAGGAACAATTTGCAAAACAAATTAGCCATTAGGCTTGGACTTCTGGTTGAGAAGACACACAGTCAACAGTATTGGTTGGCTGGCTGACGCTAAAGTCCCAATCTCTCACCTGTGCGTCCGTCTCTTTGGGAGTCATTATGCACCAAAGTGCCACGTTACTGCGACACAGCCTCAAGGTCACAGGTCTACTACGAGATAAACAAACACTGCTTTTCCTAGATGTTACTCAACAACCACAAACCCTACTACATCAGCAAGCTCTGAAGTCGTTTAGAAAGTTCTCAACTACAGTGGGACACGTTTTTGGCCTACTTTGATGAGGTTAAGAATGACTAGTGACTGAAGTTAGGGGTGAAGTTAGGGGTGAAGTTAGGGGTGCCCGGCTGCTTTTCCCATGGACCCCTTGTGTAGGATCCTATGCACAATATCTCTTACAAGCACATAGGCGCCTCGTGCGGCTGGTAGTGCCACGCTGCAATGCTGAATGTCAAAGATTTTATTAGTAGTAGTAGTAGCAATAATGATAATAATGATAATATATAAACTTTATAATAATAATAATAATAAATATAGCCGCAAGCGGCGATGCGGGGTCCAAGCTTCCGGTGACTTGGGGGGTGTATGTCAGATAATATAGACACTGAATTGCACATTTAATCAGAGTTGGTATGTGCACAAGTGCACAAAGTTTGGTTGAGATTTGGTGACCTGACCGGGTTCAAGCAGTAGTAGCAGTAGTAATAGTAGTGTGTGTGTGTGTGTGTGTGTGTGTGTGTGTGTGTGTGTGTGGCAATGTGCACTGGAGCTAGCGGCTGAATTACACCAACTAAGGTACAACCTTGCTACAGTGAACATTTAAGCTAGAATCAGGGTGTAAATGACATTTTCAAGTCAACTTGGCATCTCAGGGCTTGTGGAGAGTTTGATTACACCAGGTGAGCAGTATGGAAGCATTCTATGTATTTGTTTTTTCTCATGGTCAACTTCACTCAGCAGACAGCTCTGTTGTGGTTAGAGTACAGTTCTATCTCTGTGTGTGATGCGTCCAGAGTGCTTTACCCAGTACACCGACTGCATGCAAGTACCGCATAGTACCCCACTTCAAATAAACCAAACTATACCTTTCACAAATCAACTCAATAAGTGTCAAACTAAATGAATGCCTGCTAAACTGTTTTCGGATGTGCGAGATGTGCAAAATAAATAAGCATTGTTTCCGTTTTCGGTGGAGTGTCCCTTTAAGGCCAAAACTAACATCTCAGTTGGCTTTAATTAAAACACAAGATAGGAATACATTTCAAATCACAACACATTGCCGTCACTTCAAATTACCTTCATACCTCCCTTTACATAACATTGAAAATATATTTCAGATTGTGTAAACCTCCCTTTAAACTCACAGATTTGGCTTTTGGAGGTTTCATTCAGCAGGTTTCAAAGATAAGTTGAATTGGATGTTAAAAAACGTTCCCTCTATACTGCCAACTGTCTTGCACCATCTCCATTCATCAGTGATTCAGTGCACCTGGTACAGAGCCTGACCACAGCCCAACTCTGATTGGCTCAGTCACACTGCAGGATTACAAGCCCGCCAACTTCTGTTTCATGTAAAATACATTGGTGATACATTTTGCAGTGTAAACATTGGTGAACTGGGTTTACAATTATCAAATTATGTGTTCTTAAGTTAAAGCAACTCTGTTCAACATGTGGTAAAATATCAGCCAGGATGAGCGGTTAATGCGTGTCACACCTATGAACAGGTGAGGGCAATGTGACCCCTCAGCACTGGACCCAGATAAAACCACAAGGAAAGATGGCAGGCACACAGCAGGACAAGGTGCAGGGTGATTTTATTTTCCCAACATCAAAAGTGACAGTGAGGCAATCAGCATGTTGTCTGTGGATAAGAACACAAACAGAATTATTTACCCAAATACACAATGTTAACAAGCAATCCAAATGACATCAAATTAGCAATAAACAAACAATGTAACAATCAATTAAAGCAACAATAAACAATATATTTCAACCATGCTAAAGAAAAAAACATATGCAATTCACCTTTAAGGTCAGCATGAGTTGGACTGGCTCACAGCACCTCTGTAGCAGCAGACTGGGGTTTGGGGCAAGTTTTGCACTTCTTTTATAGCCATAGCTCCACCCATCTCCCCACCCACGTGGCACAATCCACAAGTGAGTGAGTGAAGCACTCTGGGAGATGAAGTACACCAGTGGTGGCCATTTTAGTGTGCGTGTGCGTGTGTGTGTGTGTGTGTGCGTGTGTGTGTGCGCGTGTGCGTGTGCGTGTGCGTGTGCAAACAGACAAAATAGTCATAGGAAGTAGTATGTTTAGCAATAAAAAACAATATAACAATCAAACAAACAATAAACAATATATTTTAACCATGGCTAAAGAGAAAAACATATGCAATTCACCTTTAAGATCAGGATGGCTTGGAATAGCAATTCAACAATGGCTAACAAAACTACAACTTACTTAATAATGCATCTGAAGGGAGGATAAACACCAGACTGAAACACCAACACAGCCTCTACTGCAGTAACGGACACACACTGAGTGTAGAGGCTGATTAGCGTCTTAAGTGCAGGTGTGTGGTGATCAGTCCAGAATTAGGTGCAGGTGTGGTGTATATGTGTGTGCGTGTGTGTACGTGTGTGTGTGTGCGCGTGTGCGTGTGTGTGTGTGTGTGTGTGTGTGTGTGTGTAGATCCGGTGACCTGACGGTTTCCAAGCAGTACTAGTAGTAGTAGTAGTAGCAGTAGTAGTAATAGTAGTAGTAGTAGTGTTGGTAGTAGTGGGAGTGGTAGCAATAGTAGCAGCAGAAGTACTAAGAATAGTAGTAGTAGTAGTAGCAGCAGCGGCAGTAGTAGTGGTGGTTGGCTGTTATAGCGCCACCATCTGGTGGATTGGTGTAATTTTTTTACTCTGAGTAGTGGGTGATGTCGTGAACCTGTGTGGAAAGTTTGGGTGATGGGGGGTGTATGGTTTCTGAGATCCACACACTTTTAGGGCAGGAAAAGAACAAAAGTAAATACACAAAAGTTTAAACATTTATCATTTCAAGACGGTTTCACGTATCCAAATTCTTTCTAAGATTTTTAATCAGGGAAGTCCAGAGATGACACACAAAAAGTTTGCGCTCATTCGGGCAGATGGCCTAGGACGAGTTCGTTTTTTTTTTTTTTGAGAAAGTCCAAGATGGCGGAAAATCTAGCAGACTTAAATGGGCGTGGTCTATATGGATAGATGCGTATTGATCCAGGGAATCCAGCAGATGAATTTTGATTCTACGCCTCACGGTTCAGCAGTTATGGTCCAATACGTGAAATGGTCTGTTATAGCGCCACCATCTGGTCAATATGGCTAATTTTTTGTCTCTGAGTAGTGGGGCACATTTCCAACCTATGTGCAAAGTCTGGCTACTGTAGCCCTTACAGTTTTTGCCGTGCATACTGTTTTAGCGGAGAATAAGAAAAATAATAATAAACGGAACAGATACAATAGGGATCCACGCACTTCGTGCTTGGACCCCTAATAATAATAATAATAATAATAATAATAATAATAATAGATTTGATTTATATAGCGCCTTTCAAGACACTCAAAGCACTTCACATATCAGGGGAGGCAACTCAACTCATCCACCAGATTATTTTCTCTCTCTCTCTTCTTTTCGTGCGTCTCTGAGCCTGTTTGTTTGTCTTATATGTTCATCGTTCATTATGTTTTTAAATAAAATATATTTTAAAAAACATACGCTAGCTCTGGGCCTTAAGAGACAATTCCTCAACAAACGCTGGCACTTTAACACATATAATCATGGTGAAAATGAGATTCTATATTAAAAGAGGAAGTGGTCCGGGCCCCGGGGTGCTAAAGATAAGAAGAACAGAACTACTGAATGCCCATTGATTCAGAGGGGAATTCACTGTAGAATATAATGAGGGTCAGACCGTGGGGCCCCAATTCATTTTGGTGCAGTTACGTGATCACAATGCTTATCTCTAAAACAGTGAGCTCAAGGCCGGAGTCGGACAGGAAACTAATGTAAAATAAAAATAAAAACAAATAAAAATGCTCATGTAAGGAAGCAGTAGAACTGATTGGATTCTCTTTACCTCAATGTCAAAGGTCACAGTGACTGAGCCATTCAAAGCCAATGATGTTAGACAGTAAAGAAAAAAGCGGCCCTGCCTAACAGTCAAGTGCCAGCGTGTCAATACCAAACAGTAGATTCATGCGGGATGAAAATGCATTAGCTACGACACGTGAAGGGGGGGAGATCGATAAGGAAAAACATCCCACGCCCAATTGAGCCGAGACGCAATCTGCTCAGTCAGAGATAAACGGTGCATTAAGAGGATTGACCGAGCTCGAAACGTTGCATTCGATTATGCTCAAATGGAATTATGCACACGTAGTGAAAAAGAGCACATGCTGCCTGGGACAGGGGGGGGGGGGAGAGGCAGTCCATTGAGAGCAGAGGAAATCATAAGGCTGCATTCAGCCAGTGCCAAACGCTCAACGATGACTTGGGTCTGATGACACTGCGTCCTGTCACACCATCACACTATTCAGCGACCTATCCCACTTGGTCACAATCTCCAGGCTGTGTTCGCTGAGCGGATCTAGAATGAACAAGTTGTTGCAAAGTCACCAGTCATCCTCACATCTTGTTCACACATGACAACTTGCCCTAGAAGTCCCCATCTAGAATTGTTTTTTCCTGATGTACCAATTAAAGAATAAAAGGAATCTTGAAAGGTAATCGTTGATAGAAAATTATCTGGCTATTGTGGGGGGGGGTCGAAAAAGAAAAAATTATAAATTAAAATAAAGCTATGAACTAAATAACTTGCCCAACATTATGATTTATGAATGTTTTTGTGATATCTGTGGTGGCGCTACGCTCCTCGACTTTGTTCTATTTTGAAAAAATATATTGTGATTGTTGTGACTGGTGCTGTCATTGCGATTTGACTTTTGCCATAATGGAGGGATTTCTTTTGCATCACTTTGCTCACACTTACATCAGATCTTCAACAACAGATATGGACGTTGTTAGGCTCGCCTTGTGATCATAATTCTACGTAGTTTGGATGCAAAGTAAAGACTAAGAGATTGAAAAGAAGGGAAAAAGAAATTCAGACAGATTTAAATTAAAAAAAATAGATATAAATGGAGCCACAGGAGACAAATAACAGCCAATCTGAATCTGCAATTGTGAATATACAGCAATTGGACTGCATACAATCAGAAATAAGAATCAGATGATCTCAAAATGATATCAAAACGTTGGCGAAAGTGTGCAGCTGGTGACATCCAGTAGGCCTATTCTCAGATTCCACAGGATGCCATTTAAAGCGTCCTTGCCCATAGACATAATTACTTAAGATAGCTTAGAGCAGTGTTTTGCAAGACTCGGTCAGGACCTACACATGAATTGCGAGGAGATTAAAATGGGCTGTTAAATTATTCAGGAGAAAATAGTATCCAAAGCTACTGGCTATATGTTAGCAACGCCTTTGCTAATACATGTAATGTAAACTGGGGTTAAGTAAAAACACAGTACAGCAGATTAACAGGGAGAATTTCACGGAATTATCCTCCACAAGAGTATAGAGAGCCAAAGTGGAACGTCACTTCCTGCTTCAGCACTATACCAGAGATTTTCGTCCACCATTTATTTTCCCATAGATATTTCATAAAATGCTTATAAAAATAGTTTTACTTGTTCAAACCAAATGGTTCAGATATATTTAGTAACAGGAGAGACCGCATAACATTTCACTCGGACCAAAACGTAAAAAGAAATTGGGTTTAAAGATTCTTTTTTTTTTTTTGTATAAGTAAAATGTTCTATGGTCTCTCCCCATTCTAAATATAGCTGAACCGTTCCGTTCGACCAAGTAAAACTATTTTTATAGGCATTTTACGAAATGTCTATGGGAAAATAAATTGAAAATCTCTGGTACAGTGCTGAAGCAGGAAGTGACGTTCACTTTGCCTCTCTATTGGGGCTGATATGCCGCCTGCATTCAAGAACAAGACGTGGGTTTGCAGAAACAAAACGTCTCACAACCACTGACCTAAAATAACAGCTGCTGACAGCGGGATCAGTGGAGTTTGGTGGCGACCGTTTTAAAAACTGCTAAGAAGTGTTCTCTTCACAGTTCCTTTGTCCAGATGTAATCTATAACCCCAGCGTGCCGTGAACAGGAACAGGAACACGTCACATCGGCTAAGTTTAAAACGGGTATCCCTTTTTCTCTCTTTGTTTCCTCTCCCTGACCAGCGGCTAAATCACCACCTTTAGTGGAAATATCATTTCGGCTCGACAGGCTAAATTTTTTAATTAGGCTTGGCTGTGCTACTGCTTGAGATGAGCCGGCGAGCACGGCACTACAGTACAGCCACCCTGTCCAACATAACCTGACTTAACCTCCCTCTGTGAGCACAGTGGTTAAGTGTGGAATACCCACACCGTCACTGCTGCAGTTCAGCGCACTATAATAAACACAACCACGTCTCAAGTAAATGAGAGATGTGTGTTTTCAGAGGTTAATAACCGGTTGGTGTTGTGCTCACCCCCGAGGCAGATGCCGCCCGCCCCCACCCTGATACCTAGTAAACACACGGGTCATCACCTTATGTTTAGTGGCTGCAGGGGCTACAACGTCACGGCAGGTGTTGTTTACCCTGACACACAGATGGTCAAACGAGCAGCAGAGTGTTGTCGATGCTGTGACTTTTTCCTACAATGGCGGTGAAGAAAGTTGAAAAAAAATGAAGCCCAAAAGAAGACGGTAGGTTAGGTTTTGTTCTGAACATGCCTGTTCTGTTCTCTCTTTTTTTGTTTTGTAACTTCAGCACAAGGGGCTAAAACGTTTCGCTGTGGAATGCATGAGCTGTGTCGTTAAGCTTCAAAACAATCCACTTAGAAAATCTACTTAGATGCATTTAATGAGGTGTGGGGGGCCTGTGTGTGTGTGTGAGAGAACTATGCTCGTACGTTCTCCGTTATGCTCTGCACAACATGCACACTAAGAACACGTGCTCCGGACTACACAGAAGACACACATACTCATTGTTGCCAAGGCTATCATTCCCATTTGACCTTAGCATGTGTTTCAATGATTCCCTGCACAAAAATCAATCAATCAATCAATCAATCAATAAGCTGTATACAATCTACTTCTTCATTCAGTTGTGTGCTCCAATGCACAATGTGATTTCACCAAGTAACAGTTGTTCCTGGACCAACATTTCTTCCTAGTACGGGACAGGAAAACCCCGCCCCCAAACTCATTTGATTGGTCGCTGCAATTGCTTCTTCCTGAAAACGTGTGAAAAAAGATGTGGTTAAGATTAGGGTTAGGGACGGGTGTGAAGAAAGTGCAGCTCAGGGTGTGCTCTGTCCTATGGCTTAATGGATAAGGTGCGCGCCTTCCAATCTGAGGACTGGGGTTGGTCGAACCACACACATTTTTATAAAACATCAGGGTTAGACATTAGGTTTAGGCAAGGCAGGGTTTTCCCGGCCCATACCAGGAAGAAATGTTGGTCCAGGAACAACTATTACTTGAGAAATCAGTTTGTGCTTGCAGCAGCAATAGTGAGAATGTGTGCGTTTGTATGCGCACGTTGTGTTTGAGACTCGCACTGCAATATCAATATTTAACTACTTAACTATATCCTGCTCACATCGCATCTTATCTACTCTATCAGGTTTTATGAAGTCCCTCCCAGAGTCAGTGAGGTCGTCAACCTCGCCTGCAATTTAGTTCAGTGTGTATTATAGCTCTAACTGGCCAGTTTTCATCACGATCACAGATGGGGAAACCCTAGGAGGGAAACCCCCCAAGGGGGACAGGAGGAGTGATGCGGAAAAAAAAGTAGGTCTAAACATCAAATGGAGGGGGAAATCCAATGAATCAACATGTCCACAAGAGAAGGCTCCAGTGTAAAAACTAGCAAGCGTATTCTGAGAGTAATGGAATGAATAAATGAAAAGGCACGGGCCCTAACTCCTGGAAACTGCTGCAGGAAACGTTGATGACAACAGCAAAAACAGACAAACTGCGACATCAAGTCGTTATTCGCGCGGCAGAGGTTGGCTGGAGTTGAGCGATGAATGTTTGAACGCGAGGGGCACGTGTTGAGTTAGTGCTGTTGGTCACTGCAGCACTGGACTCCTCTCTCTCTCTCTCTCTCTCTCTCTCTCTCTCTCTCTCTCTCTCTCTCTCTCTCTCTCTCTCTCTCTCTCTCTCTCTCTCTCTCTCTCTCTCTCTCTCTCTCTCTCTCTCTCTCTCTCTCTCTCTCATCACCTGCCTGTCCTCCTCCAGCTCGCCCGCTCTTCCTGTCTAACTGTAATTCTCTCAGTTTTGATTACACCTGCGACTGTTCAGTGGATTGTAGTCAGACAGTGAAGAGAGCCTGTTTCCAGCTGCACACTATGAGGAGTTGCAGAGACTAGGCGGCTATGGTGTGAACAACAGCATATATAATATATTATAAAACGGTTATTGGTTGCCATGGCAACTCTCTTACTAAAAGCCTTTGGTTTAAAAAAAAACAAATGGCGGAGACAGCTGTCAGATCCTTGTGAATCGATCTTCGCTTATAACTTTACTAATACTTCGCAGAAAATGATGTTTTGTACAAGAATAGACGCGGGCTAATGTCTTAACCCCTCTCTCGCGCGCCCTCACTCTTAACCCCGCATTTCTAAATAAGACGTAACGTTACTTGGTGTCGGCATACGGCTCTGGTGTCGGGCTTTGCAAAACGCTCTCAGCTTCTCAGCAAGCGCCAGGATTGGCCAATGTCGACTTCAGTCTCCAGAACGATCCAATCAAATCACCCGCACGTCTATCTTCTTGCTAGAGGTCCCGCCTTACAGTAGTGTTTCAACTGACTCTATCAGAATACAATGCCAGTCGGACTTATAGTATTATTATTATTATATTATTATACTTGGAAACCGTTTTATAAAAGCAATATAGCACTCGAGCTGCGTGGTGTTGTGGAATATATCCCGCTGATAAGCTGTTATCCCACGAGGCCGCAGGCCTCGTGGGATAACAGCTTATCAGCGGGATATATTCTCCACAACACACTTGCTCTCGTGCTATATTGCTTAAATATAATATAGCATGAAGACACATTAATAATAAACTGGATTTGGTAACTACAGGAACTTTGAAAGTTCCCCCTGAGTTTTTTTTTTTACACATATTCCTGCTGCAACATTAGTTTAAAATAAATGTATATCAGATAGTGTGAAATCAATCACTTTTTCATACCAAAGTGGAATGGAAATTAAATAAATGTAACTGAAAATATAAAATTCCGGTCACACAAAAAAGTTTGTAAAATTCATCTTGTTTATTATCTTGGACCAAGTTATCCCGCTGGAAAATGATATTCAGCATTTCATAACATATTATCCATGCTTCATCTTTAGGTTAGAATCATATGAATGAGACATTTATTTTGAATACATTTTCTTTCTAAAATACAATTGTATTAGTTCTACCTCTTCGACAAGGACGTTTCACGCCAGTTTCCTTCAATACATCTTAAAACAGTGCTGCAGAATACTAGAGAACAGTGTGGAACAACTGTTAAGGCCTTTGCACACCAAGTCCGTACTTTTCGTCCGAAATTGACGCACGTTTAAAAAATAAATACAGCCTCATGTTGTGTCAATTAGGTTTACACACCGATTCCAAAACTTTCATCTGTCATGAAAGATTTCGGAACAGGTTCGATTCTCTGCTAAGTCTGTGTTTGAGGCTGTCCGGGCCTGAGGAGCAAGGCTCCAGCTGCCTTGGTCTGTGTGGAGAGGCAGCCGGAGATGCTCGCTCCACCTCACCGGCCCCTCTCCGCTCCCTCTCCCCGGGGAGCGGTGCTGCGGCACCTGGCCACGGCACACCACAGCCGGCTTGGCAAGGCGGAGGTGAGTACGGTTCCCAGAGCCCCTGGCCACTGCAACAATACGCTTACCATACCACAACCTGCTGCAATCTCTTCTCTGCCTTCTCCAGGTCCACACACATCATCACCGCTGCTGCTGCAGATCAGCCACTGCTGCCTGCCTGGCTGTCTGTCACACTTATTGTAATGTGGATACAGGAAAGGAGAGGAGGACTATTTGTCTCCTATTGCGAATTTTCACAACAAATAGAATAATAAAAGGCATCAGACTCACACAGTGTGCACGGTTTTCTGTGCGTAACACATACGATTCTACGAAGAATGCAGACTTGATGCGCAGGGACCTTTAGACTACTTATGAATGCCATTTCATTCCAGTTCCTTCCTGGAGCAGAAGAGAAACTATCACAGTTCCATCACTTGTTTGGCCACTTCTGAAAAGCCTGAATGCATTTTGGAAGCATTGTTTGATGCTCTTGATTTGATGCCTCTATGGTGTAACGCAGGTAGGAGTTTTAACCATCAGCAACACAAACTAAACGCATTTCACCACTGCCATGGAGAACGTTATTATTATCATCATATTTTCTTCTGAGTGACACAGAGGATATTCCATAGCGTGGTTTTAGAATCAGCTTCTTGTATTTGGCAATCAAAAAAAGTGTTCATATTATGTTCATTCATATACAGTCTGTGTACAATTGTATGCCCCCTACCTAAATGACACACTTAGTTTGTTATCACTGACTTATGTAATATGTCATTTTGCCTCAAAATGGGTGAACGGTCACTACGGTTCCAGAAACCTCCCTGAGTACTGTGTGAATATGAAGCTTGACATTGCAGAAAAAGAGCAAGCATGCTGCTCAGTTGACTTTCCATTGGTAAATAAAGGTGAAACAGAATCAGGCAATTGAAATAATTTGCCACAGTTGAAAACACGCAGACTTGCTGTGCGATTATAGCGTAGCACAGTGGAAATGTGAAATATCACCTTCACAACGGGGATGAGACTTGACAATTTAGATTTTGAAGAATGATGAACTACACTGCTGGATCATTGTGTCCAAAACTGCATATTGCTTCAACTTCAAAATGTTGCCCGTGTGTATATCACATTAAAAGATTACTTTGACAGTTGAGCAGCTTTCGATGCTATGCTAAAGGCTATGGCCAGTAGAGGTAACAAGTACTCTCTAGAAACACAATTATTATTAAATAAACAATAATAGCAGGCTAACTATTGCATTATTCAGACAAGACTAAGTCATGAAAAGCAAAGCTACCCCCTAGTGAAACTATAGCAGGGGTTACCTCCATCACAAGTTCACCCAGCACCGCCTATGCTATGGCATAGTATAAAGACCCCCTATCTGAGGCTATACCCTCCTCTGTAACCACCACTTGCACACAGACACAGTGATGAGTGACCCACAGAGTCAGAACAGTGATGAGTGCAGTGATGAGTGGCCCACAGAGTCAGAACAGTGATGAGTGGCCCACAGTCAGAACAGTGATGAATGGCCCACAGAGTCAGAACAGTGATGAGTGACCCACAGAGTCAGAACAGTGAGGAGTGGCCCACAGAGTCAGAACAGTGATGAGTGGCCCACAGAGTCAGAACAGTGATGAGTGGCCCACAGAGTCAGGACAGTGATGAGTGGCCCACAGAGTCAGGACAGTGATGAGTGGCCCACAGAGTCAGAACAGTGATGAGTGACCCACAGAGTCAGAACAGTGATGAGTGGCCCACAGAGTCAGGACAGTCCAACTTGAATTGAGGGCTGATCCCAAGGAGCTGTTGTGGAAAGCAAAGGCTCATTGTTGTAGCAGCATCCGTGCAGCTGTACGAGACACAGGGCGGACTGTACTGTACTGTACCATGGGCTGGTACTGGCCTACATTAGTGTCCCTCGACACTGGGGAGGAGGTACAACTCATCTACACCTCGCGCTGGCCACTATCTGCTGCCTCAATCATCTGGTCTACTCAAGTAAGCCACTGACAGATGCTGTGCTGTTGTGGTTCTCAAACCCAACGACAATTCTGGGAAAGGATAACAGGTGGCTATAAGCTTGAATGCATTGTCCTCCAAAAAGAAAGATTTATTTGCTTATAATTTCCTGTCTGCGTACGATGTGAATGAAAATGAGCAGTGCTGCTGCACACACCTTTGGTGGCAAAAACCCAGTGTCAACAGCACCGTCTGCCTCAGGCTCTGCCTCAAACAAGAGTACCTGATGAGAATGAACGAGGGATGTGAAAATGTTTGGCGTTTGCAGGGGGGGAAAGATGGCTGTAGACAGGAAATGTGTAAGCAGTGCACTTTATACAATGTTGACCAAGGTCTGTGTCCAATTGCGCGTTTGAAGCACTGTTCCTCAAAATACACCAGCGGTGCTCAACCTTGCCCTACTCAGGAACCACGTTGACCAAAAAAATACTGATGCAAGAGGCACAATGCAAAAACCAGTTGGGTTCTGTTTCCTCTCTGAAAGCAGTTGGGTTCCGTTTCCTCTCTGAAACCAGTTGGGTTCTATTTGAGTCTCTCCAGCCTTTAGCTCTCTCCACCTTTCACAAAGTCAGTACTGAACCTTGGCTGCTTCGTTTCGTGATAGGGTATGCTTGTTTAATTCCGCCCACGCATCGCGGGTGAGTGGAGTTCGCCTTTTTTATGATTAAATCGGCAAAGTTTTAATTCGAACAGATAATTAATGGTGATGGTCCGATGTAGAAGACTCAGAGGTCGATGGGGGTCGGCCCATCGACGATGGTCGATGCCATCGTCCATCGTGCTGCCAACCCTATCTTGTGCACCTGCCAACAGAGCGCGAGACCTGAGATAAATTGTGATTGGTTGTTCAGATGGTTGAGGGGTTGGGGTGTAATACATTGATGTGACTTGAGAATCAGAATGAAATATTGATTAATTCTGCTGACAAAGTTTTTTTAATAGTAGGACTTAAAAGAGCCACGACTACCCATAAAGGAGCCCACATGCGGCTCTAGAGCCTCGTGTTGAGTATCACTGCTTTACACAGACCAAATAAGACACTGTCGCCTTAACATCACAAAACTGAATACTAGCCTTCCATTACATGGGAGAGTCATTTTGTAACGGCTTTACCGCTTTTAAGCATTCATTTACTGAGGCTTCAGTTTGGGTTTCAAGATGTTACTCAACCTCCCCCAGTCTGAGCTTAAGTCCCCAGACAGACGTATGGGCCTCTAGGCTCACTAAGTACTGCAGGGAATGACATGAATGAATTATTTTGTAGGGGTCTTAGGGAGAAAATCTCTACACTTCATATTTAAAGACCGGGAAAAGTGGGCATATTTTGAGCAGCACCACAGTCAAACTATCATCTATAATTAAAGAGAATTTAAAGTAGTGTGTGGCCATAAATGGGGTATGGCTTTCCCAGCCAAGTGCACAAACTGCAGATGCAACAGTGAAGGGTTTTGCGTGTGGATGTGACTCTTGTGTGAGTTTAGTGTCGTGTATGGGCCACTGTGAGTTTAGTGTCGTGTATGGGCCACTGTGAGTTTAGTGTTGTGTATGGGACCGCGAGACTACTAAACTATAAACCATAGATATTATATTACTATAGATGGGTCACCGCAGGCTCCGCCAATTCTAACAAATGGTAGCAGCAAGTCTCCTAAATGGGCGCGGTCAACCATTGACTCAAACCTGCCGACAGTCCGTGGAAAACCGTGGGCAAAACCCACGTGACAAAATGACAGGAAGTGAGTTGAAGTTGGGCCGTCTTGCTTGAATCCCATCGTCTTTGTATAAACCGCTCAATGGCTTCCATCCCGCCGCCATGTCTGCTGCATGGAGCCATGTCTGCTGCATGGAGCCATGTCTGCTGCATGGAGCCATGTCTGCTGCATGGAGCCATGTCTGCTGCATGGAGCCATGTCTGCTGCATGGAGCCATGTCTGCTGCATGGAGCCATGTCTGCTGCATGGAGCCATGTCTGCTGCATGGAGCCATGTCTGCTGCATGGAGCCGTCCAGCAGCCATGTCTGCTGCATGGAGCCATGTCTGCTGCATGGAGCCGTCCAGCAGCCATGTCTGCTGCATGGAGCCATGTCTGCTGCATGGAGCCATGTCTGCTGCATGGAGCCATCCAGCAGCCATGTCTGCTGCATGGAGCCATGTCTGCTGCATGGAGCCGTCCAGCAGCCATGTCTGCTGCATGGAGCCATGTCTGCTGCATGGAGCCGTCCAGCAGCCATGTCTGCTGCATGGAGCCGTCCAGCAGCCATGTCTGCTGCATGGAGCCGTCCAGCAGCGAGGAACAGACACATTTGCACCCCAATGCTGACGAGCTTGAAAAAGCTCCATCTCAGCTGCAGGCAGCCCTTCTGATGACATTATCTTTTATAATGCACCAAGCTACATTGACTGTAATTGCTATTCAATTAATTATCCTCAGACACCGAGGGGAGGGGGGACGCGCCTAATGACTAAAATCAATGTGGCTTCCTCTGTGCTGAGGCCATTGCTTGGTTTTGGACAGTGCCTCACCAGTCAATCGTGACCACATTTAAAAAGACAAATTTTTCTCCCTGTGATGCTGCCTGCCTAGATGGGAAATAGGCTGATTCTTAACCTCTCTGTGTGTGTGTGGAGTGGTGTGTGTGTGGGCGGAGTGGTGTGTGTGCGGAGTGGTGTGGAGTGGTGTGTGTGTGTGTGGGGGGGGGGGATGCTTGAGGGATCGTATATTTCAGAGCATGCGTTTTGTGACTCGTTAAATCCTCGTGCGGAGGGTACACTTCTTCCTCCTCCTCTGTGTGTCAGCCGGTATCATTTCAGGCGGCAAAGAAAGTGACAATGAAAAACCGGGATGAGGAAACATCGGAGAGATGCCGGCTCCTCTCCTCCTTCTTCCCCATGTTCGCTCTCTCTCTCTCTCTCTCCCAGTTCAGACGCACAGTAAGACAAAAATGTATCACCCCCACACATCTCAGTAACGTATCCCCCACACATCTCAGTAACGTATCCCCCACACATCTCAGCAACGTATCCCCCACACATCTCAGTAACGTATCCCCCACACATCTCAGTAACGTATCCCCCACACATCTCAGTAACGTATGCCCCACACATCTCAGTAACGTATCCCCCCACACATCTCAGCAACGTATCCCCCCACACATCTCAGTAACGTATCCCCCACACATCTCAACAACGTATCCCCCACACATCTCAGTAACGTATCCCCCACACATCTCAGTAACGTATCCCCCACACATCTCAGTAACGTATCCCCCCACACATCTCAGTAACGTATCCCCCCACACATCTCAGTAACGTATCCCCCACACATCTCAGTAACGTATCCCCCACACATCTCAGTAACGTATCCCTCACACATCTCAGCATTCTCTTCACATCTCGCTGCGAACGCTCCCCGGGTAATGCCGGCGCCGGGGCGAGCGAGCACGCCATCCGAGGATCTCTGGATGAGCCCCTTTATAAATATATGGATGACGAGAATGCATTTTAAGTGGCGCGCTACCCTGTCGAGGATACGTGGCGGGTCAGGAGAGCAGGATGCGATGTGAGGAGAATTCAAAATGAATGAAGCCACCTGAATTATTTAGCGCTACAAACTGAGAAGTCAACGGTGCTTTTAAAAGGAAAAGTGGAGAATTGCCACAAAATAGAACCATGGTGGTTCCCTTATATCCCACCGACCTCACCTGACGCCACCCCCACTCCATCGTCAACCACTACAGTAACCACTAAAGTCAGGCTGACTGACAGAGACTAGTGTCCGTGCGAGGAGAGAGGCAAGTGCAAAGAGGTTACAGACAGGTGCACCCCCCCTTGCTCCACTGTCTCCTTGGCTTGAGTCACTGCAGGGCTTTCCCGGGCTCCCCCCCCAGCCTATCCCACCTTCCAGCTAGCCCACAGGCGGCCATTTCTGCCTTTACGCTGCTACGATATTTATGACCCTGCTGCTGTGTGCTGCAGGTGATCTCCACTGGCTGGATTTTCATTACTGGACAGAGAACAGGAGACCAAATTAAGAGAGGGAGAGAGAGGGAGAGAGAGAGAGAGAGAGAGAGAGAGAGAGAGAGGGAGAGAGAGAGAGAGAGGGAGGAAGAGGAAGAAATCAGAGTAAGCAGTTCTGTCCACCAGCCAGTTGGCCGTGCAAGACTAATGGCGGCAAAACGGAGCACAGTTCTAATCGATACCTAGATCTCCTGATGAAACAGGCCTGATAAATCAAATAGCCCCACAGGCCTTGTATGCTCTGTGGTCTGCGGATGCACTCTTACCACAGCTTCTCCTAAAGTCCCGCTATGGGACCATCACTTTCAAACTGTCATCCCCACTCCCATCGTCTTTCCAACAGGTGCTGCTGACTATAGCTGCTGCTTGGGCATGAAGCATTAAATATCAACTGGAGTATCTGATGGTAAGACTCATTTCAATCTGTCATAAAGTGGACATCTGGAGATCTGGCATTTATGGCATGTGTCAAACTCAAGGCCCCGGAGGCCAAATCCGGCATGGCACCTCATCTTATGTGGCCCACGAATTTGCGCAATACAATTCTAATTCTAATTACTGTAGTTCTAATAGTTGTAGGCTACTAGTTGTCTGTTTGTCATTCTTTTTCCTATAATTGAGCTTTCAGAGCTAGTTATTGATGATTAAGTGATTACTTAAAAAACCAATAATCTAATCAGAGGCAATTATGTAATAGGATTAACAAGTCGGCAAGAATCGATACATTTATATCGTGTTACATTTACAAACGGCCCTTTGAGGGCAACCTTAATGCTGATGTGGCCGGGAGGATGAGATTGTGTTTGACATAACGTTAGTTAAGAGAGAGCAGAAAGACTAGGGTGGAGAGAGGGCATTGACAATAGGGGTGTCAAAAATAATCGATGCATCGTGATGCGGACGTGCACGATTCTGCATCGATTCACAAATGTCAAAAATCGATTATTTAAAAAAAAAATAATAATAATAATAATCAAATAAAATATAATGGAAGTACATGCAGTTGTTTATTTTAATTATGGATCATAATACAATGCAATTCCAAATGCACTTTTATTTTAAAAGTAGCCACACATTGAGAAAAAAGAAAGTGAGAAAAAATAAATCATGTATTGCGGAAAAAAGTGATGCATCGATTTAAGATGCATCGAGATGCATCGAGATGCATCGATAATCGTACTCGAATTGAATCGTAGCCCTCTGAATCGTAATCGAATCGAATCATGAGGCCAGTGAAGATTCACAGCCCTAATTGACAAGTGGCAAAGGTCGCAGGTTGGATTCGAACAAAGGGTGTCACAGTTACGTGGTATGCAATAGGGTTGGGCGATATGTTCAAATGTTCAAATCGGCCACCATCAGCCCATCAAACGGCCATTGCAGATATACTGTAGCCACACATGTGTGTGTGCGTCATGTGCGTGTGCAGGCAGCGGGGGAGTGCACGTGTGTGTGCGGGCAGCGGGGGAGTGCACGTGTGTGTGCGTTGCTGTGTGCGTGTGCAGGCAGCGGGTTAGTCCCCCACTCCCCACACGTCTCTGACATTCACTGACATCTGCGTTCTTTAATGTGAAAATCTAATTTCAGTGAAATATTACAGCCTATAGGCTACTCTTTCTCAACCAGAATCAGCTTGAGAAGTTTGCTAAGCAATAAGCTGTAAAGACAGGCTGAACAGCTGTCCCGCAGTATTAAAGAAAGCATCAAAATACACAAGGTTGGCTATCTGGAACACACTAACACTATTTTTACAGTCAAAATTATTAAAATTCACTGACATTGTATCATATCAAACAGCAATAATAATGTACATGATTGATTGATTGATTTTCTTTATTTAAGTGTAATGCTTCGAATGAAGCCCAGCCCACATGGGCTTACAGGACACTTTTACTGTTCATCATTTAAACAATGATCAAAACATAAAACCAACAGAAACACCCAGAATACATACAGCATGAAAACCACCACCTGAACCTACTTAAAGAGCTGTGCTTGCCTTCTATTCCAGGCCCTAGAGATAAAGTTAGCAGTCTTAATAAATACCTCAGTCTTAAACAACCACTCCAACTTCTGGCCATCATCTGCCCAGAAGAGCTCAGGTCTTTGCTTTTGCATTTCGTCAAATAAGGAAAGATACAAGCCTTGTACAACTTGTACAAGGCAAGAAACAATCAACTACGAGAAAACATACAGAATTTATTTTGGGATCGTGTGGGGGGTTATAACTTAAGGGGACAATATAATTTCAAAACTCTCAGTATACGTACAACTATGAAAGGTTTTTGTGTTTCAACTTCTGGTGTGAAATTATGGAACCGTTTGAGTGAGGAACTAAAGCAATGTCCAAACAAAAACCGGTTTAAAATATTGTACAAAAATATGATTTTCACAAGGTACAAGGAGAGGAATGCAGGAGTGTTACACTGATTTTCACATGCTGGTGGTGGTGTTAGATGACATGTTTTATGTATGTATGTATGTGTGTATGTCTGTCTGACTGTATGTTTGTATGAATAACTACATTTAAAAAAATGGATAACTATATAGTTACGTTATTGTATACTATGTATGGGATAGTGTATATATGACAACAATTATTGTCTTATACATAATTGTTATGTATTACTATTTATAAAACGGCTCTCTCAAATCAAGCAATCTGATTGGTTCACAGCCATTGTATAAATCCAATAACCGAGTCCAATAACCCATGGCCATGGGTTATTGGACTCGGTTATTGGTTGCCATGGCAACTCTCTTACTAAAAGCCTTTGGTTTAAAAAAAACAAATGGCGGAGACAGCTGTCAGATCCTTGTGAATCGATCTTCGCTTATAACTTTACTAATACTTCGCAGAAAATTATGTTTTGTACAAGAATAGACGCGGGCTAATGTCTTAACCCCTCTCGCGCGCGCCCTCACTCTTAACCCCGCATTTCTAAATAAGACGTAACGTTACTTGGTGTCGGCATACGGCTCTGGTGTCGGGCTTTGCAAAAAGCTCTCAGCTTCTCAGCAAGCGCCAGGATTGGCCAATGTCGACTTCAGTCTCCAGAACGATCCAATCAAATCACCCGCATGTCTATCTTCTTGCTAGAGGTCCCGCCTTACAGTAGTGTTTCAACTGACTCTTAAAGAAAAACCATGCCAGTCGGACTTATAGTATTATTATTATTATTATATTATTCTACTTGGAAACCGTTTTATAAAAGCAATATAGCACTCGAGCTGCGTGGTGTTGTGGAATATATCCCGCTGATAAGCTGTTATCCCACGAGGCCACAGGCCTCGTGGGATAACAGCTTATCAGCGGGATATATTCTCCACAACACACTTGCTCTCATGCTATATTGCTTAAATGACTAGTGTTTTATGTATGTATGTGTATGTGTGTATGTATGTACATATACACATATATATATACATATATATATATATATATATATATATATATATATATATATATATATATATATATATATATACACGATGGACGATGGCATTGTCGATGGGCCGACCACCATGGACCTCTGAGTCTTCTACATCGGACCATCGTGATTAATTATCTGTTCAAATTAATATTCTGCTGATTTAATAAAAAAAAAAAGGCCAACTCCACTCAACCGCGACGCACGGGCAGCATTAAACAGGTGTACCCTGTCCCCAGTAGAAGCAGTAGAGCAGAGAGGAGGAGGGGAGGATAAGCAGAAGTCGGTTGTGTGTTGTTGTGAAAATGTTAAGACAAAAAATAAACTTCATGTTCTTTCCTGTTTTCAGCCCAATGTGAGTAATGTTACAAGTCTTCAACTGTGAATTCAACTCGCCTGTAGGGCTGGGTATCGTTCAAAATTTTTCGATATCGATACCGTTTCGATACTTGGATTTCGATACCGGTTCCTGAACGATACTTTTTTCGATACCAATTTTTAGAAAAATCCATTTTAACAAAAATAAAACTGCATTACACATTGAAATTATTTTACAAATCTTTAGTTTTCCCCCCATCTTAAGTTTTACAGCAGAAAAAAATAAAACCTACTGTATTTAACATAACTTTAAGTTCTCTAAACGTATTGCCGTCCCTACAAAAAATATTGGAGTACTACAAAGGAAAGAAATGTAGCTAAAACAAATAAATCAGTGGAATAGTTTTCAGTGCAAAACAGAGAGTTGCAAATCAGGGTTTAATGCTCACTGATGCAACAGAACTCTATTCTTGTCCAAACTGATGAGATGGCTCCACTTCATGCATGGAAGACTAGTTGAGCATTGACTAGCCTATCAATATAGCCTTATATGCCACAAAGTGAATCGCATTTATATTCAACAAACTATCATGACATCAGCGTTTGTTAACGAGTTGCTAAAAATACATGGGCGATAACTGCCCGCTTGCACATAACGATAACGCTAATTAATTAAACATTAACGCTAGCGTTGCAGATCAGTGTGCTCACTGCTGCAACAGAACGTCATTCTTGTCAAATCTGACGAGACAGCTCAACTTCACTGACTAGCCAATCAATATAAATGAATCGCATTTACATTCAACAAACTATCATGACATCAGCGTTTGTTAACGAGTTGCTAAAAATACACAATGCCCGCTTGCGCATAACGTTACGGCGGCAATTAATTAAACGATCTAATGCTACAACTCACAGCCAGATGCATGGATTTGTCAGACTGAGGGATCTGATAACCGCTAACTTGCGGTAAGCTGAGCTGACCCACCTCTCAATTATTTCTCTTGTCTGTGGAAACCAGTCCGTGTTGTTTCTGTTTCTTTTCCTGCTTTTCATCATCTTCGCCATATGGTACTCCAGGATAGGAGTAGCTTGAGTGGCTAACTTATTGTATACTATCCGCACCGCACGCCTGGCTCACAGTCACAACAAACACACCGGCTAAAGTGGGCGTAACGTTTCCTGCATGCCTCTACATCAGTGGTTCCCAACCTTTTTTGTGCCGTGTACCCCTTGAGCTGTTTTGCCATGCCAAGTGTACCCCCTGACAGCGTGTTGATGATTCTCCCAAATTTGTTCCATTAATCTCATTCAACTTTTACTATCCAACACAACTGATTATTAAATTAAAACAATATAAAATTAAAATCGTTTTGAATGACTCCCCTTTAATACAAATAGCTATACACTTATTAAGAATGAACAAAATATTATATATAGCCTATATAGAGATAGATATATTCAGACTCACACAGTAACAGTTTCAACTATTTTTATTTAGTCACTTGGCACCTTTAAAAAGACACCTGAGCTAGTTTGTCTTTCATAAGCTTTGACAGTTCTGGGGACAGCTGTTACCAGGCAAAATATCACACATAAGATAAGTAGATCCAAAAAGCAAAAGTTCAAATCAGTGCACATCACACAAAAATAGCACACAAAAATAGCACACATATTAGATCCAAAAGGCAAAAGTCCAGTGCACATTTCCCAGTTCAGGATATTCCCTTTCAACCTCACAGCAAAACACTGCCAAGAATGAAGACAACTGAATATTAAACTAAAATCATTTGAATGACAAAACTCTTATGATTCAGTTATTTGGCAGCTTTAATGAGACACCTGAGCTTGTTTGTCTTTCATAAGCTTTGATAGTTCTGGGGGCAGTGTGGCAACAGCTGTTACCAGACTGTTCTCCACATTCAGTCTGTTCCTCTGCTTGTTTTTGATGTGGGTCAGAGCTGAGAAGGTCACCTCACACATATAAGTAGATCCAAAAGGCGAAAGTTAATTCAGTGCACATTTCCCCAGCTCAGGATATTCCTTTTCAACATCACACCAAAACTCTGTCAATGACTTTTCAGCATGTGCCATCTTCAGCTCACGATCAGAGGACATGTTAGGGCTGCTCGATTATGGCAAAAATCATAATCACGATTATTTTGATTGATATTGAGATCACGATTATTTAACACGATTACTCATTGACATTGAGAACATCATGAATTTATTGAACATTTACACTGCCTTTTTATTTAACATTGGATGTCTTTGGATTTTAGATATAATTGAAAATAAATAAGTGAAAATAAATAATAAAAGTGCAAAGATTTAGAAATAAAATAAAAACTAAAATAAATATACAGTATAGGCCTACTATGTTGCAGTGAACTGCCACAACCAACTGCAACTATTAATCTACATTCAATATGTTGGTAAACATGAACTAGTAGTCCTTAAACCTCAAAACTAACCAAATGAGAACACTAGTAACGTTTGTTTACATTACATTAAATTACTCATTTGGCAGATGCTTTTATCCAAAGCGACTTACGTCGTTTAGGTTCATAATAGGCTATTGTTAATGTTTATCTGTGAGCTCGTTAGCTGTTGAATATGCGGTCGCATTGTAAAGAGTGTCCTGAATCGATGACTGTATGCGGTGGCAGTAACTAGATGGGGCTTTGTATTTTTGTTCGTTTGGCGTTTATTGCTTGGTCATAGACCACTTTGTGAGTGGATTTCAAGTGATAGGTTGTGTTGCGGAGTGCTGCCACGACCGCGGCGCGCATATCTTGCACTGTTTGTTTCAAGTCTGTGGCTGTGATTGACAGGTGGGTCAAAACTCGCATCGCAATTCCGTGCTGTATATTCGCATCGCTCTTGATGTGTGGACCTTTAAACTCGGCGAAACCATAGTGTTTCCACCCCACATACGTTGTTTTACCTCTCCTCTCGACCAGCGGCTCTCTTTCTGTGACTTCTCTCATCTTATTCTTGTGCTACTACGGAAATAAGCGGGGAGGAGAAGTGCAGTGGCTCTCTGTTCACCATGACAGTCATTCCCAACTCGAGCGGTGTGTGTGTGTTTTGGGCTTTGGGGGAGGGGCCGAGCACACCGCTGCAAAGGAAAGGGTGCGCTCGATTTACAACACAAGACAGAACGAGAGTGACAAGAGCCGCAAAATCGTATTAATCCTCAATCTTTCCGCGTACCCCCTGCAATGTGCTCGCGTACCCCTAGGGGTCCGCGTACCCCCGGTTGGGAAACACTGCTCTACATGACAGCCAATCACCAGCCGTATTAGAGCGCGGCGTGCAAGCATGTCGCATGCTTATAGGCTCAATGACGCTGTTTTGTTTTGGTATCGAAAATTGGTATCGATTGACAAGGGAGGCTTCGATACCCCTTAGTATCGATGTTTCCATTTCGGTGCCAAGTAAGTATCGAAACTCGATACCCAGCCCTACTCGCCTGTTTCCATGAAGTCGCTCCATTACATAGGCTGCTGCTGCTGTGTTTCTATCTCAAACCTGAGCCCACACAAATCTAATGTTAGCCGCCAGTAATTCTGTCCGTTTTCTGCCAGCTGCTAGTTTGTTTTGCGTCTCTCAATATAGCCTACTGTTTCAGTCGCCTGGCTCTGTGCTGTAGTAGTAGCCTATCCAAGCCCTCTGGTCTCTAATGTCATGACATGTAGAGCTCAGCTGTCCTGTTGTAAATGTGAACGTGCATTGCAGCGGAACCGGCGCAGCCAAATGGCACCGCAACGACTTCATAAATCATTAATTAATCACCCCCGCCCGCCCCCTCCCCACCGTCCTGTCAACGACGATGCCATCGTCCATCGCGATGGTTACTTGGTTGACATTGCAAAACCCTAATTGACGTTGCTTTTCTGCACCAATCTCTCTCTCTCTCTCTCTCAAAGACACACAGCAGCCGGCTACATTTGTGTTTTACTAGTTAATTTTCTGTTTTACAAATGATAAAGGGAAAATCAAGTCCTTTATTATATGTGATAATATGTGCCGTTTCTGACCAGCAAATGGAAAATGCCTTTTATTTCTTTTCCACTGTTATTTCTTTCACACTTTGAATTTGCTTTACAGGTTAATTAGGCCCAGTTATCATGAAATTAGACCGTTAAATTAGCTAAATGAAATTACAAAAAAAAAATCCCCTAAAAATCAACTCAGCCAATCGCTAAATACTGGAGCATTCTGAAGTAGATATCTCAGCAAGGCCAAAACACAATAAGAGACATGATGAGACTAGATGTAGATTACTGGGGCCTTAATGTAATATGCATCAGTAGATAAAACGCCCCAATGAACACTACAGGCAAGAATATCACAAATAAAGCAATTCCACTTCTATTGCTGAACAAAACAGGAGTTTCCTGTGAAGAGCGATACCAGATCAAGTCTCTGAAAATCTATTTCAACTTTTGTTGTTTGTTTATGTGATCTAGCACACAAACATCTCAATATGCACGCATGAGGGGGCGGCTCGGTCGCTCACCTGGTTGAACGCGTACCACAAAGGCTTTGTCCCGCGTTCGAATCCCACCCGTGGTCCTTTGCCACATGACATCCCCTCTCTAAGGAAGTTGTAGCTTCCACGTACTATGTGCTGGTCTTTAGGCTTTTATTGGGGCAATCCAGCTGTTGTAAAGCAGCCGATCTGCTAACAGTCAAACAACACAGAACCAAACAGTCCGATAACAACGCGCTCCAACTCTGACATCACTTATGACATCATCGATGACCTCACAGTTGCTCGAGTGACATCATCGATGACCTCACACTTGCTCAAGTCACATCATCGATGACATCACAGTTGAGTGACATCACCGATGACGGTGGTCCAGTGACATCAGATCCTTAGGTCGCTGGTTCGAATCCGGCCGGCGGATGTCCCAATGTGTATGGCCTCATCAGTTGTATGAGAGGGCTTTTTCTACACCCTCTCTCTCTCCCCACCTCACCTGTCTACCCTGCCTGTCCTATGCATTAAAGGCAAAAAATACCCTAAAAATACTATTAAAAAAAAATGCACGCATGAGCATGTCAACTATGTCTGCACTCGTTTGTGTAGGTATCATAGTAACAAATCTCCAGCCCAAAGAAAGCTGAAGCCGAGCTGAGAAACAGGATTTCCTGCATGGCCTGAGGCTCTGAAACTCAGTCTGCTGGACATGCATGCCAGCACAGGCCCATACAAAGCAATGTCCCCTGCCAGGCAAGGGTCTGCTTAGTAGTGCTTAGGTCACGACCGGGCGGAAACAGCAGGGCTGACACAGACAGGCCCCAGTGCGGTCAGTGTGTCAACCTGCTGCAGGAGAGACAGACTGAAGACAGACAGAGAGGGGGCGGGGGGAGGTAAAAGAGAGGGGGCAGAGGGGTAAAAGAGAGAGGGGGCAGAGGGGTAAAAGAGAGAGGGGGCAGAGGGGTAAAAGAGAGAGGGGGCAGAGGGGTAAAAGAGAGAGGGGCAGAGGGGTAAAAGAGAGGGGGCAGAGGGGTAAAAGAGAGAGGGGGCAGAGGGGTAAAAGAGAGAGGGGGCAGAGGGGTAAAAGAGAGAGGGGCAGAGGGGTAAAAGAGAGGGGGCAGAGGGGTAAAAGAGAGAGGGGGCAGAGGGGTAAAAGAGAGAGGGGGCAGAGGGGTAAAAGAGAGAGGGGGCAGAGGGGTAAAAGAGAGAGGGGGCAGAGGGGTAAAAGAGAGGGGGCAGAGGGGTAAAAGAGAGGGGGCAGAGGGGTAAAAGAGAGAGGGGGCAGAGGGGTAAAAGAGAGAGGGGGCAGAGGGGTAACAGAGAGAGGGCAGAGGGGTAAAAGAGAGGGAGGGGTAAAAGAGAGGGGGCAGAGGGGTAAAAGGGTAGGGAAAGCAGAACAGGGGGAGAGGAGGAGCAGAGTAGAGCGGTGCTGCACCCTGGGCAGAGCTGACAGCTCAGGAGGAGTAAAGGTTCGTTTATACTCGGATGTGAAAGCCTCTCCGTGGGCACGGCGAGGCTTTCGTGCAGCTCCCCCGAAAATGTGGCGGAGCATCAGGTCAACTCAACGCGGCTGATTTACTGCAGCCAACGTGCTGAGCTGACATCGGTCTAGCTGCCGCAGACACACGTCCTACTCGAGGCTCACGTTGAAGTATCGGGCTTCAAGGTGATGGCCGGAAAAAAACGGAGACTTGGTGGCACTCAAGAAGAGCCTGGCATTTGACGGACCTCAAAACACAATGGAATTTGCGTGCGAGAGTTGTAATGCAGCCACATGGTGAGCCCCACCAGCTTGCAATTAGATCCCCACCCAAAAGGTGCTTAAAACAGCTCCATCATACAGCGCTGGACTGTTTAAGAATCGGATGCTAAATCACAGGGAAAAGGGGAAAAAGTATATGCTATAATCTCACTTCATAGTGCTTAGAGTGCATTTTCCCCTTGGCAGATTAACATGCTGCTGTTACACAAAAAATGCACATGAGTATTTTTGAGTGCACTTCAGCATATTGACTAATCGTAGATAACGTGCAATTAAAATGTATGCCTATGTCCAAGCCTGTGATGGCTGTAGTTTCACCATAAGCCAAATAGCACACACACTCATTATCATAGAGTTAGCACAGAAAACACTACACAAACACTGCTACAATCATGTAACAGGTCAGCTATTGTTTCCATTCTTCCCTTCTTAAAACTTCTCAATCTTATTACATCTAAAGCTCAATAATGTCAATGTGTGCAGTTGGCCCGGTGGGCCCCCCCCCGTGGGCCCCCCCCCGTGGGCCCCCCCCCCGACTCACCTGATAGCAGCCTGCAAACAGCCTCCACCACACGGCTCCCCCTCCCCCCTCTCGATGGCTCACAGGATGTCTCACTCTCACCCCCACCCCCCCATCCCCCAGGCAACAACCCCACACCCAGTGACGAGGCTACCCCCCCCCCCCTCTCCCCCCCAAGTGGCTTCCTGATTGACGATGCCACCCCTCCCCCACCCACCCACGATGACCATCACAGCGGCCCAGGTGAGGAATCAGCTACTGAGGCTACACACAAGAAAAGCAGCAGGCCCTGATGGCGTCAGCCCCAGAGTGCTCAAAGCCTGCGCCCCCCAGCTGTGTGATGTGCTCCAGCTGATCTTCAATAAAAGCCTGAGTCTCCAAAAGGTCCCCGTGATGTGGAAAACGTCCTGCATCGTCCCTGTGCCTAAAAAGCCACGACCCAGTGGCTCCAACGACTACAGGCCGGTAGCTTTGACGTCCCACATCATGAAGACCCTGGAGAAACTCGTCCTGGAGCAGCTCCGGCCCATCGTCAAACCATCCCTCAACCCCCTCCAGTTGGCCTACCAGCCCCGACTTGGTGTGGAGGACGCTGTCATCTACCTGACCAACCGCGCCTACACCCACCTTGACAACCCGGCTAGCACTGTGACAGTCACGTTCTTCGACTTCTCCAGTGCTTTCAACTAGGGATGTTCATTTTGAACAATTTCCATAATCGAAAATCGGGAAAAATTAACGATCAATTATCGATAGCGTAATAACAATAATAATAATAATAATAATTATATATATATATATATTTTTTTTTTTTACTCTGGTCTGGTAATAACGTTGCGCGTTCTCGGCCAGCTATAATGGCAATGCCGCTGTGTAGTAAGAATATCAGACACTAGCGCTGTGGCCAGGTAAACAAACATGTTACATGTCAGGTTACATGATGTAAGGCAATCGGCGTCTTCCAGCTTAGCTGACAGCACAAGAGTCAAATCAACAGGCCTGAGCCAGACCGCTGGGTGCATTTGTTTGTGTCCCCGCCGGCGCATGCCGGTGTGAATTCCCCAGGTTTAAAACAGTTTTGTTGGCACAAAGGCCCGTGCCCAGCCAGAAAACTAGAGACTATATGAAGCTCCACCTCGCGTTAGTCGGCTGTGCAATGGAGTGGGGCGAGGAGGAACGTTTGATTGTAGAAGATCAACAATCTGAGTTTATTCTTTGTTGATTTGTGCATTTATCCTTCTGTTATGCTTTCACTGGGTATGTTTCTGCAAAAATATATTGCAAGGAAATTAACAAATGACAGTATGCAACTGGAAAATGAATGATCAGTTCTTGCAATAAGATTTACACAAAATAATTGTGGTCATTTCAGCAGCCTTAGTATACAGATCAAGAGCACCTGTAGAGAGTCCACCCTCTGGCTTGGTGGAGGACTGGACCTCTTGACAGGAGCTTACCGTACGTGTGCTCATCTCCGTTTAGCAAAGGAGCATTTTGCTGTTGTACCGTATCCAACCATAAAGCAGAAGCTCGACATGTGATGCGTCTACCTAGCTACTGAGTGGGAGCGGGCCTACTGCTGGTTACCAAGGGAGCAGGAAAAAGACGCTGAGGGACTGCCTGGTCAATGGTGCATTTCATATGTTCTCCTCCTCGCAGTCAAGTCAAGGGGGGCTCCCACAACGAATACTATCCCATTTTCCGCCAGGCTCCACCACCTCTCCCAGAACACGCTGGTGCCTTCAAGGGCTTCAGAGAACATCAAAGGCAACTGTGATTGTTGCATTCCTGACAGAGACCATTACAACCCCCCCCCCCCCTCCCCCCGATGAAAAGCGTGCGCGGCCCCACTCATTCCCACAGCCATCTTTAATGACTTTCCAAAGACACACTCAGGGTTTAGCGGTACAGTGCATCGTAGTGGGAGACTGGAGTGAGACTCACGCAGCCTCTTCACTGCCTTTGCTATGAGCAGTATCCCCCTCTCTCTCTCTCTCTCTCTCTCTCGCTCTCTCTCTCCCATGATTCACATACCTCTCCCCCGTGGGCAAGGGGAGGCTGCTGTGTGAATTAGGAGGCAGAGAGCCAGAGCCTGAGATAACAGCACAATGTGCATCAATGACAGTATGGCTGGCTGCTCGGCACAAAATATTATTTACCGCTCCTCACACTGGAGAGAAATTACAACCACAAACCTCTCTCTCCAGAAGCAGGAAAAAATCCGCTGACCTGGCAACACTTAGAGAGAGGCCAGGAAGAGGGTCAGGCGGTGTAATTATTATATTGCTTCTCCTTATTCACTGTCGGTATCTATACTGCTCACGTACAGCATGGGGGATTCAACCCACTAGTGACAACAGGTTACTGGTGCATGAGAGGCATCATAAAAAGGCAGTAAAGATGGTTTGGCCTTCATAAACTTGGGCGTGCTGCTACGGTCCCTGTGGATAGTTACTAGCCTCCATGACTTAATAACTATAGATAGACCTATGAGAAGGGCAATGAAACCAAACCTTAAAAGGGTGAGCAGCAAATCGATGACTCGTGAAATATCAAAGCGGTCAATCTCAGCAAAATACCAACTTATTGGATGCACAAATCCTGTGGCTGTTGCACACAAAGTAGCATTGATATAGCATATTTGAAAAAAAAAAAAAAAAAAAAATGGGACACTATTTTATACAGGAGAAACGAGCCCACCTGTACAGTGAAGGGACAAAAGATGCACAAGCATAAACACAGTCCCCCCACCCCCACCCCATGTGCTCTGCAAATTGAGCTGTAGGACCAAGCTGACCTGCGTGCGTGCGACGGCGTATACAGGTGGGCGATCAAGACTATCTTCATTGTGCATTTGATCAATGAACGTTGAAGTTAAAAACAAAAGGTTAGTGTTCATTGGGGACAAATAAACACTGCTTCCCCACAATCCTTGTATTTGAGCTGAAAGTGTAGTTTAGGGACTCAAGTCAGCTAACGACTAACGTCAACGTTCGTGCCTTCATCATGGCAGCCAAGAACTTAAGTGGCCATAGTTAACGTTATATACTCCTCAGGTAGCTACCTAGCTGGCTGGCAACAGCTATGGAGTGAGACAACAGCAGCTTCGCACTGCCAAGTGAAGTAACAGTTTGTGACATGCAACATAACCTACAATAGACACTGCAAAGGCAAATATTGGCAATGCAAGCTCACAGTGAATTCAGGGCATTCCAGCTAGCTGGAGTAGCCGGATGCCACAAGCTGAAGCTAGCCGTGTGTATGTAGTGTTGCTGCCTGGCACACATACCAAACGGGTTAGTCTTCTCCGTAGCATCTTCTTGTTTCTTATCTTCTTTGATTTCTCAATGCTGGCGACCTCCGCTGTCTCAAAAGCCACCTACCTACAGGCTCCGTTTCAGCTCCTCTGGGGAATAACTTTACATGTATATGAGTTAACTTGCTACTAGCTCCTATAGCTATCTATTTCCTACTCTAACGTTAGTTCTAGCTATATGAAATGCCGCAGCGACGCTACATCGTTTCCATTTTGTTTGATTTCGGTCTCTTCGCACCATTCGCATTCTCTCTCCGCTGAATATTTTCCGCGTTGCGGTGTACTAGTCGCGCTTCCCTATGCTGCTCAAGGCTGAAACAGTCCGTGACATTTTGTACTATGCCCTGTTGCTGAGACTGGTAAAATCATCTGTCGCATGCGAGCCAGTTTGCTTCCCCCGGTCACTCAATACACTGCTGGGGCCAATAGACTAAAAAGTAACTTCTATTTCCAATCCTGCGCACAGGTCGCTTGCCTCACCTCCCCTGTCAAACAATTTTCACTGAGTCTAGCGACCAGCAGCAACCCCAAAACGTTCCCACGTTCACAAGCTCCACCCGATGAAGGTGTGGTGAGTTTTGCTCACAATGTATGATGGGTAATGCGGTCTTTAACTTAGAGGAAGAGGGAGAGAGACTGGCTGCGCTTCAAGGAGGGGAGAGAGAGCAGTATTTACTGCCACTGGAGGTTTCATTCTTTCAATGTGTTGTGAAGAAGGGATTTTTCAGATTGGCAATCCGATTTTGGATTGGGAACAGTTTGGTGAACTATAATCCTATAAAAGATCACTATTACAGAAGATCCTATAGCCTATAATTAATAACAAGGAATACAATGCCATAGCCTACATGGCCTGCATGTATGGCATTTTGCATTAACTCACTAGTAGTCAGGGATCCAGTCACCCAAAATTTGAGAGGACCTGACATGACATGGCATGCTATACTTTTTGTTTGTGTTTTATCTATTCATTTGGACATTAAGGTCCACTGAATGAGAGGTCTGCTCTGCCGGAAACCTCGCGAAAAAAAGTTGTGGCCACTTTTGTATATGAAGCCTTTATTTTTTGACCGAAAAATGTGAAAGAGTTTTTTTTCCTCAAAGTCCTCAGTGGGTTGCGTAGGCTGTCAATAAATTAATCCCAGGTACACAGAACATGTGTGTTGACAACACCAAGTTAAGAAATACACTTACAAAACCTTTCCAAATGATTTATAGCCATTTTCTATTACAAAAAAGCACTGGTTTTTTGAATTTTCTCCATTATTTTCATCTTTACTTTGTTAGTAAGCAATTATATCCTGAAATATGACATCAGCCAATGTGTCATTCTTTTCAGCAGATATTATAGTCATTCCACACTAAAGATGATTAAAATCAACTCAAAATCAATGGATCTGTGGTGATTTTATTACCTTTATGCTCGAAATTCCTCGAGACATGTTTTTAGTTTTAACAAAACCCTGTACCCCAAAGACAATACTTGTAACACAAGAAATTCAAAACAACAAAATGATTTTAATCACAAAATGTACACTGGATGACAAGCCAACAAAACAATTATTGTTATACAGCTTAATTTGGATAGATTGTGACCAGTATCTAGAAAACATTAAATTAAACATTAGCTGAACAAAATTATTGAACACAACACATTAAAAAAAGAAAGAAAAAAGACTGGCAACAAGGTCTATAATATAACAAAATTAACTTTGCAATGAACAAAATAACTCAATCACTGTCACTGTCTTCAAGTGTGAGAAATAACTCAATCACTGTCACTGTCTTCAAGTGTGAGAAATAACTCAATCACTGTCACTGTCTTCAAGTGTGAGAAATAACTCAATCACTGTCACTGTCTTCAAGTGTGAGTTCAATCCTTGAACATTTGTTGGGGTCCCCAGTGCAGAGACATGCGATGACACACTTGACATTGGCTCTCACACAAGAGCATCCTCGGGCACACATGCTTTTCTTGCAGTGACAGTATTTCGTGTGTTTGAATTCTGCAGGTTTTGCCTCCTTCAGCATCATGGTTGCCATCAGCTTACCACTGACAAGCTCTCTGCCAAAGTCAATGGCAACAGGGTAGGTTGGTTGAGACATGTGTGCTCGCTTGCATACAGCCAACTGATGCAGGGCTCGGCGAAGGTGTAACTGGAACGAAGGCATCTTCGGTAGGTGGAAGGCAACGCATGGCTCCTTTGATATTGCCAAAGAGATGGGCTCGCAGTGCATCCAAATTACCACTGAAGTCACTCCTCTCATACAGTGACACCATGTACCGCCTAGCCGCTGTCACAACATCTTCTTTAACATCCAGGCTTTCCCCAGGGTTACCGTATCTGCACAGGGGCAGAAGGTCTTCCAGGTGATCAACGGCAGTTTTGTAGGCGTGCTTTTTTCCTCTTCTGTAGAGCTGGCTGTAGAGATAGCTCACTGTGTCACAGCACAAGCTCAAGGTCCTGGGACTAAACACAGCAATGTGTGACTGGATCCTGGACTTTCTGACAGACTGCCGCCAGGTGGTGAGAGTGGGCAACCTCACCTCCTCCCCACTGACCATCAGCATAGGAGTGCCCCAGGGATGCGTCTCCAGCCCCTTCTGGTACGACCTCTACACCCACGACTGCGTGGCGACTCAAACCTCCAACACCATCGTGAAGTTTGCAGACGACACAGCAGTCGTGGGGCTGATCTCCAGGAGCGACGTGACGGCCTACAGAAAGGAGGTGGAGGCCCTGGAACAATGGTGCCAGGACAACCACCTCTCTCTAAATGTCTCCAAGACCAAGGAGATCATTGTAGACTACAGGAGGGGGGGGGGGGGGGCACACCCCCGGGGGGGGGCGCACCCCCCCCAATCACCATCAATGGCACAGTGGTGGAAAAGGTGGACAGCTTCAAGTACCTGGGAGTCAACATCCACCAGGACCTGACATGGGCCAGCCACACCGACACTGTTGTCAAAAAGGCCCAACAGCGACTACACGGACTCAGACGCCTGAAGAAATTTGGGCTAAGGCCAAAAATCCTCAGGGACTTCTACAGAGGCATCATTGAAAGCCTGCTGACTGACTGGCCTGCTGACGGGAACTGTACCACCATGGACCGCAGGGCACTAAGAAGAGTGAGGCGTGCGGCCCAGCACGTAACAGGATGTGAGCTACCAGAACTGCAGGAACTGTACAATCAGCGGTGCCTCAGGAGGTCCCTGAAGATCATCAAGGACACATACCACCCCCACAACAGCCTGTTCTCCCTGTTACCCTCAGGGAGGAGATACAGGGCCCCAAATGCACGAACAAATCGCCTGAGGGACAGTTTCTTCCCGCAGGCCACGAGACTCCTTAACACACACAAATAAACAATCATGTAGCAGCTGCTACCATTACATATGATAATTATGCCTATGTTATTTGCACCTGTGCAAACAGAATGTTTATTTATGTTTTAAGGTGTCTACGCTAGAAAAGAAAAGGAAAAGTTTACTGTTATTGCTTGCATCTATATGCCCTGTTTTTGCACTGTTATACTGCACTATGTTGTAACGGAGCCTACAGCACAAGAATTTCACACGTGATACTTGTACTACGGAGTGACAATAAAAATCTTGAATCTTGAATCTTGAATCCAGTAGGTGCTGAGGAGCATGGAGGAAAAATCTGCAGCTTGAACATCATAGTTCACTGTCAGGGCGTCTGCGATTGCATCTTCTTTACCCACAGCTCCTGCAGGCCATCCATGTAATTGACCCTGGTCGCACTGTTCTGTTAAAAGCAGATTGTCAGGTTGAGCTTCCAGAACTATCCTGTGAGAAGCATGAGGAGGCAGATACCAGGATGTTTGCCCACATTGCATACTCATTACAACATCTGCACCACAAACGGGCTGTAGTGGTGGCTACTGACACAGACGTGATCATGATGTGCATATACTACATTGCACACATGGATGGCCTGCAGGAGCTGTGGGTAAAGAAGATGGATATCTACCTGCTCATGCAATCGCAAACGCCCTGGCAGTGAACAATGATGTTCAAGCTGCAGATCTTTCCTCCATGCTCCTCAGCACCTACTGACTGGATGTGACACAGTGAGCTATCTCTACAGAAGAGGAAAAAAGCACGCCTACAAAACTGCCGTTGATCACCTGGAAGACCTTCTGCCCCTGTGCAGATACGGTAACCCTGGGGAAAGCCTGGATGTTAAAGAAGATGTTGTGACAGCGGCTAGGCGGTACATGGTGTCACTGTATGAGAGGAGTGACTTCAGTGGTAATTTGGATGCACTGCGAGCCCATCTCTTTGGCAATATCACAGGAGACATGCGTTGCCTTCCACCTACCGAAGATGCCTTCGTTCCAGTTACACCTTCGCCGAGCCCTGCATCAGTTGGCTGTATGCAAGCGAGCACACATGTCTCAACCAACCTACCCTGTTGCAACTGACTTCGGCAGAGAGCTTGTCAGTGGTAAGCTGATGGCAACCATGATGCTGAAGGAGGCAAAACCTGCAGAATTCAAACACACGAAATACTGTCACTGCAAGAAAAGCATGTGTGCCCGAGGATGCTCTTGTGTGAGAGCCAATGTCAAGTGTGTCATCGCATGTCTCTGCACTGGGGACCCCAACAAATGTTCAAGGATTGAACTCACACTTGAAGACAGTGACAGTGATTGAGTTATTTCTCACACTTGAAGACAGTGACAGTGATTGAGTTATTTTGTTCATTGCAAAGTTAATTTTGTTATATTATAGACCTTGTTGCCAGTCTTTTTTCTTTCTTTTTTTAATGTGTTGTGTTCAATAATTTTGTTCAGCTAATGTTTAATTTAATGTTTTCTAGATACTGGTCACAATCTATCCAAAGCTGTATAACAATAATTGTTTTCTTGGCTTGTCATGCAGTGTACATTTTGTGATTAAAATCATTTTGTTGTTTTGAATTTCTTGTGTTACAAGTATTGTCTTTGGGGTACAGGGTTTTGTTAAAACTAAAAACATGTCTCGAGGAATTTCGAGCATAAAGGTAATAAAATCACCACAGATCCATTGATTTTGGGTTGATTTTAATCATCTTTAGTGTGGAATGACTATAATATCTGCTGAAAAGAATGACACATTGGCTGATGTCATATTTCAGGATATAATTGCTTACTAACAAAGTAAAGATGAAAATAATGGAGAAAATTCAAAAAACGAGTGATTTTTTGTAATAGAAAATGGCTATAAATCATTTGGAAAGGTTTTGTAAGTGTATTTCTTAACTTGGTGTTGTCAACACACATGTTCTGTGTACCTGGGATGAATTTATTGACAGCCTACGCAACCCACTGAGGACTTTGAGGGAAAAAAACTCTTTCACATTTTTCGGTCAAAAAATAAAGGCTTCATATCCAAAAATGGCCACAACTTTTTTTCGCAAGGTTTCCGGCAGAGCAGACCTCTCATTCAGTGGACCTTAATGTCCAAATGAATAGATAAAACACAAAAAAAAAGTATAGCATGCCATGTCAGGTTCAACCCATTTTCTTGAGCTTTTGGGCCTGTGGATCCCTGACTATAGTGAGTATCAGAAACACATTACAAGTTCCTATTTGAAGCATCATGATTGCTTCCCACAAGTTTGTGGATAAGCAGATTTTTATTTTGTATACATAACTATCTCCCCACTTCTTATCTGACCCCTCACATATCTCATCTCATGGAAAAGAACGATAGCCTACCTATGCTCTTTGGAAGCTCCCTGCATCATTAATATTAACATGAATTGGATCTGTTCACTTGTTGCCCAGTTCTGGCAGGAAGCGGTATGTAGCCGCTACATAGCCACATCTATAGCCTACATGTATAAATGTAGGCTATAGTGCTTTCAGGTTTTACAGCAGCAAGACACACTAACAGACTCTTTTCTTGATGGTATTTACATAGCCTCGCCATAGCCAGCATGCTGACGTAAGACATTGGGTCTGCCCACGTATTTACATGGAATGATCAAAACAGGTTATTTTCCAGTTGAAGGGCACCTCGAAGTTGTTCGTCGAAGATCAAATTTCAAAGATTACACTAAAGTTTATTGCTACTGGCATTATACTGTAAATGTACCTAGTTTATGGAGTTGGTTGGGGCGAAATTCTGAATTAGATGTTGTCAAAAAAAAGTCTGCATTTGTGTTTAGTGTTTAGACTGTGTATCATTAGGTTTTATGCAATAATATCATCTGCAGGGCGGTTCTAGGCCTTTTTTGGGTGGGCTTTAGCCCACCCAAAAATAGTCTCAGCCCACCCCAAAAAATAGAGGCAATTTTTTTTTTTTTTTCTCATTAGTAGCAGTTTCTGACTACACTCAATGCGCTGTGTGCGTGTGTCCCCCCCCCCCTCTATGTTCTTAGGGTGGGCTGAGACAAAAATGTAGGGGGGTTCAGCCCACCCGAAAAGTTTCTAGAACCGCGGCTAGGCGGTCCCTCCTCCATCTAGTTACCTTATCCCACATCACTTCACACAGGTCACACACACAGTACAGCAGCAAAGTGGTCCTCCACTAGTCCACACAATCGTTCTCCTCACTGATGATCAATGAAACTGTGAGGTGAGCATTGAGCAGTCAGAGTCGTTAGTAGTTACTTAATTAGTGCATATTGATATGCAAATTAGCGCGTAACGTTGTTTCGTAGGCTAAACAAAATAACTTGTGCTGTGCCTGCCAGACAAACAGGTGGACTGGAGGAAGGTAGGTAAGCTACCATCGCACCAGCCAGCCATGTCATGCTAGCTCGCAGTAAAGCGGGTGTAAATGGATGCGATGTTTTTTGAGAAACATATGGGCATAAGTGACAAACATATTTTCAAACACAACACAAATAGTGTAGTAGCCGTAGGCTACTGTACCGTACTGTAGCTGCTACCATTACATATGTCTAATGTTTAATTGTATGTTTAATAAGGAATATGCTATTTGCACCTGTATGTCAAATACGCCGAATTTAAAACGCAGAGTTTAATTGTATGTTTAATAAGGAATATGCTATTTGCACCTGTATGTCAAATACGCCGAATTTAAAATGTTGAATCACGCCTAAAGTATGCACACGACATGTGCACCTATGTGCAGTGAATATGCCACTGTCTCTGACTTGTCTTATCACACTATACTGCCTTATTGCTTGTTGTGTCTCTTGTTGTTTTTGCACTCATATGCCCTGTTACACTTGTACTATGTTGTAAACGGAGTCCACAGCACAAGAATTTCACACGTGATACTTGTACCATGGAGTGACAATAAAAATCTTGAATCTTGAATCTTGAAACGGGTCCCTTGTTATCTGAATGAAATTAAGCCCTTCAGAATCGAAACTCCTGCTTTAGTGCTTACAGTATATTATTATCTTGTTGGAATATTATTCCAGCCAAGTTAGGAAGTTCCCTTTTGATTTAATTTTACTTTTGTTTTGCCTACAAAGCAAAATGTTACTTTACTTGAAACTCCCCTGAAGTGATTTTGGTATTATTTATGCAAGCATAATTCTACCATATAGTAACCTGTATGCAGAATATATATAGTATATATAGGGAAACAATATTTTATATATATTTTTTTCATCGCTGTAAAACCACAGAACGGTACAGAAGATATTGATGTGTGTAGTTCTTCATAGATCTAGTCTCTTCATTTTGATCTCAAAGTGCGCCAGTTTGATCCATTTTTACTTGAAACTGTACAAAATTTTCTTCTGGGGGGGCATGCCCCCGGACCCCCCTAGGGGTTCAGTGGTCCATGACCTTTGGGTGGGCTGAGCCCACCCAAAGCTCTCATGCTAAAACCGCCCCTGTAGCCTTTGTTATGTTCATGGAGAATATATCCAAGTTGAAGCATGTACTGTAAATGGAGAATAAGACGTGGCCCATGATTGAGCCCTGCTGGACCCCATATGTAATATGTCTGCTGAACGTAAGGTGACTGAATGGGTGGGCTGAATGGGCTTATTTGAAAGGAAAGAGCTGAAAACAGTGAAGAGCTATATTTCCTTAACACCAGACCAAGTGCTTTCCTAAAACAGTGTGGCGATCACACTCTAAAACAATTCAAATGCGAGGCTATCTAAAAGGATTAGAATGCCAAATGCATTTCCCGTCATAAGGTCATTGATCACTTTGAGGAAGGCAGTGTCTGTAGCCTACTAGTGCTCGAAAGCCAGAGGGGAAGTTGGGTTGAAACAACTTTTTCTATGTCAAATCAAAACACGACATGCTCAGCTGTGCTGGCTGCTGCAGCCTGTCGATGATTGGAAATCTGAGACTTGCCGTTCCAAAGAGCTCATTTGTATTTGTGTGTCATGACATCTTAGCAGCCATTTGAATGTGGCAATGGCAGTTTGAATTTTACCTACAGTCACCTACCATGACAGGGCACTTTTTCACACAGGTGTTTACATATGGTCATTTTGAATAGTGAGGGTGAGACAGGTGTATCGTAGAAGAGTGATAGGAGTATAATGGTTCACAAAACAGAAAGATTTTTATGTACATATTACGGATATCATTAATGCTACCATGGATACGGGTGAGCTGCATGGGATGGGATGGGATGTGTGTGTGTGTGTGTGTGTGTGTGTGTGTGTGGGGGGGGGGGGGGGGCATCAAGTGTGCATTTGTATTCATGTGTATGATAATGATGTGAATGCATTAGGGAAATAAGGTGAGATGACATCTCCATGTTGTGGCATTACTGTGAGAGAAGTGATAGTCACCAAAGTGGTAGCTGCCCTACTGGATGATAACACGGTGCACAGTGTATTTTGTTGCTTTTTGTGTTTAGTGAAAACTGATATGGCAACAAGTGTGAACTCACAAAAGTCGGGGATTAATAAAAAAATACCTACCTACCTACCTACCTACCTACCTTTCACACACTTGACCTCCATGCCAAATTTCAGCCCTCTGCCCCTACAATCCTGCATTTCGAAATGTGCCCCCCCCCCCCCCCCCCCCCCCCCCCCCCCGCACCGCCTCCCTTTTAGCCCATAGGCATGAACACAAACACACACCTTTATACACACACACTTGACCTCCATGCCAAATGTCAGTCTCCGACCTAAAGGGTGGTGAACTTTTTGTGGACCGACCGACCAACCAACCGACTGACCAACTGACTGACCAACCGGCCGACCAACGGAGTGACTTATAGAGCTGCTGGTCGCAGCTGAAAAAGACCGTATTCACCTTTCTCACCTCAGCCATTTTGTGTCTAAAAGGCAGGAAGTAACACAGGTGCAAGCAAAACATTAACGAGGGCGGAGGGCCCCGGCACTGGAGCACCTAAAATGTAGGTGCTCAGCACCTGGAGCACCTGGAACTGGAGCTCCCTTGATGGCACAAGGGTCATGGTCTAATTTCCCCCCGCTTTCAGTCTAAACAGGTTGAAAACTGCCGTGCTTAATATTGTTTGGCCCACGCCACGACTACTTATATTTTTCTGTATGCGGCCCACAACCAAAAGAGTTTGGCCACCCCTGAATAAATTAATTGGAAGTTGGAAACCCTCATTAATGTTTTGCTTGCACCTGTGTTACTTCCTGCCTTTTAGACACAAAATGTCTGCTGGTGAAAAGTCCCATAGTAAGAGATTCTTTTGGCTTGCTGTGATGACCCTCCCACACTCTGGTCCTGTCTTGCAGGAGCCCAGTGGTTGGGGTCGTTAAGGTTGATTGAGCGTGTGCGCCTTGGCTCTAAAAGCCTTCAGACCACGGGTGGGCAATTATTTTTCATGGGGGGCCACATGAGAAACCCAGATTGTTGCCGGGGGCCGAACAAATATTGTCATGCCGTAACCCATGGATGGGTAACTTTGATGATAGAGAGGGCCACAAAAAATGTCCTCGCTACCAGGTTTTGCTGAGGGCCGAACGGCGCCAGCGTGAAAAATTTGGTGCATTTGAAGCCACGTTTAGAGGAATAACTAATTTTAAATTAACAGTTGTGATGTCATTATTCAGTCTTAACCACCAATATTTCATCCTTTTCTCACTCACTCCTATGTCACCACCTGCTCTCAGGGCTTGAAATTAACTTTTTTGACCACCTGCCAATATGGCTGCTAGATTTTAAAGTTACCAGGCAATTAGAATTTCCACTAGCCAAAATGTTTTTCTTGAAATAAATCAGAATATGAGTGGGTTAATTTAAGCATAAGTATCAGTAAGTGGCCCGGGATGATCAAAGCCTGTGTTGCGGGTCACACGAACAAAAATGCAGTCTTGAAGCTAAATAAATCCAAAACCAATGAGTTAATTATTTAAATTTCTAATTCAATGTAGCCTTTTAGTCATAAAGATTATTGAAAGATATTCCATATTCCAGACTGAAATGCTATAACAGAAGTGGAGTATTGGCCAGAATGACATGAACATTTGGACACTTATTCAGCGGGTATCTTGCATGTTGCGTTCAGGTGCACTGTGTAAAAAAAAAAAAAAAAAATGCAATTCCATCGCGGGCCACACAGGTGGCGCCCGCGGGCCGCATCCGCATGCTTCAGACCATTCAGTAGGCACGTTTACATGGAGCCTAGTAATCAGCTTGAAATAGGTTTAAAAGCCCAAACCGATTAAAAATGCTCCATAAACACCTCAATCAGATGAAACAGGCCCAAACCGATTGATTTCAATCAGATTGAGGAAAAAAGTGTGCATATAAACGGAGTGGTCTCTCTCCCTCCTCACTGAGATGCACACCTTTTGTTCTGTTATTTTGGTTTGATGTGGTTTGTCTTGTAGGCTACTGTAGTTTATGTTGTGTAGTTATTTCCCCCCAGCTTAATTCAATGTGTTGTTTTAGACAGGTTGTAACATTGATACTAAAACTTTTCCAGTTTTTTAGAAGTTTTATCAAACCAAACAAAAGCAGTTTTAGATAGATTCATTGTGGTTCTATAAAGCAGGCAAATCATAATGGCAACTTTTTTTTTTTTTTTTAAGTATTTGCAATGTTTTATTTTCTTGAAGGGTTCTTTATTCTGATTTGCCCGTTTATATCTTCTATGCAGACAGTAGAGAGCCAATAGCTTGAGTTCAAATGTGGTTCAGTCCTACACAGACCCAATGGTTCACTATATGAAAGCTAGTTTGGTTCATTGAAGTTCAGAACTATCAAAGGCAAAACCACACCGAGGTAACCATCTGGTACCGTACGTGTAGAAGGTATAGTAACCACTAGCTGCTGTTTGGAGTGGAGATGATAGCTTCAAATAGCAGCTTGATTATATGTAAAGGTTCAAGTGGTGAGCCCATGAATAATCTCTAAAGGGCCACCTTTTAATCTGTATTTCAAATCATTAGACGTATCGACGACTTGCAGCCAAAAGGGCATAAGAGCGTTATAGATTTTACAGGAGAGCCAAAACGAATTTTGATTAAACTTGGATCGGCTGCTGTTACTACACAGGCTACTAAGCATGATATTTTAACTTTTTGTGTTATCAGATTGAGCATTACGGCTACCATAAAAACAATACTGCTATAGTTTAACTTGAATTATAAAACGGCTCTCTCAAATCAAGCAATCTGATTGGTTCACAGCCATTGTATAAATCCAATAACCCACTCCAATAACCCATGGCCATGGGTTATTGAGTTGCCATGGCAACTATCTTACTAAAAGGCTTTGGTTACCTCAAATGACAGTGTAGAAAAAACAAATGGCGGAGACAGATGTCAGATCCTTGTGAATCGATCTTCGCTTATAACTTTACTAATACTTCGCAGAAAATTATGTTTTGTACAAGAATAGACGCGGGCTAATGTCTTAACCCCTCTCTCGCGTGCCCTCACTCTTAACCCCGCATTTCTAAATAAGACGTAACGTTAGTTGGTGTCGGCATACGGCTCTGGTGTCGGGCTTTGCAAAAAGCTCTCAGCTTCTCAGCAAGCGCCAGGATTGGCCAATGTCAACTTCAGTCTCCAGAACGATCCAATCAAATCACCCGCACGTCTATCTTCTTGCTAGAGGTCCCGCCTTACAGTAGTGTTTCAACTGACTCTATCAGAATACCATGCCAGTCGGACTTATAGTATTATTATTATATTTATATTATCATACTTGGAAACCGTTTTATAAAAGCAATATAGCACTCGAGCAGCGTGTGTTGTGGCATATATCCCGCTGCTCAGCAGTTATCCCACTCGGCCTGCGGCCTCGTGGGATAACAACTGATCAGCGGGATATATTTGCCACAACACACTGGCTCTCATTCTATATTGCTTAATTACCGTATATTTGTTAACTTTTTTTTTTTTGTAAAAGCATGAAATACACCTTTCGACACATTGTCCCACTACAGCCATGCAGAATCTGGGTGTATGTAATTTTAAAACACATTCATTTTAATACAACTCTAGCAATTACACTGAATATAAAACAAGACCAGAATGAATATCTCTACCTTGAGGTAGGCTAATGCTCAACAACTTTCACCAAGGCCTTTATAATTGTACGCTACATGGATTATCCAATTGATTGATACATTATTTTTCAGTTAAAAACATTTAATAACCTTTTTTAATAAAGCTCTATACACATAAGAAACTACTTTTGATACTTTTGACTTTTAATGTTACAGTACTACTTTTTTCTTTCTTTTGCTATGATGCTAGTGTCCCAGGACACATCACTTATTGATGTGGACACATTCAAAGACCTGTAAAACTCTTCATTGAGGGATAAGTTCAGCCACCAGCAGTCTACTAGAGCAGTGGTTCTCCAACCTTTTCTTGTCAATGACTGCTAAATGATTGCAACAAGTGAGCATCTCATTACAGAGGTACAGCCTTTCTGAACTAGAAAAAGCTCTGCTAGAAGGTCTGGAAAGATTCCACCTGCAGAAACATGTCCTTGGGCAAGAGTCCAGAGTTTGAAAGAAATATAGCTTTTCCTCATACATGTTGTCTCTCACTCCCTGCACTCAGCCTTATCTTAAACCTTGAAAAACAAAGGAGCGACTGAGGGATGATTCTGTGGGATACTGTGTTTACTTTAGAGAGAAACCTAACACTTAATAGTTAAGCTATAATGGTTATACTTTAAGAAAGACTGTGATTAATAATAACAAATAAGAAGATTCAAGATTCAAGATTTTTATTGTCACTCCATGGTACAAGTATCACGTGTGAAATTCTTGTGCTGTGGACTCCGTTTACAACATAGTACAAATGTAACAGGGCATATGAGTGCAAAAACAACAAGAGACACGACAAGCAATAAGGCAGTATAGTGATTATATTGAATTGGTGAACAACTAACAAATAATCAGTAAACATGATAAATGCTATGAATTCCTATCGCAAAAAACCCATGACCAAAATAGTCATATATTATGTCATTGTGTCACTTAATTATGGGTTAGTGAAAAAAATTGTCCCCCCTTTTGCTGGGGACCCTCTGGAACCCCCTCAAGGACCCCTGGCTGTCCCGGGACCCCACTTTGAGAACCATTGTACCAGAGAGCTCGTCTTGACCAGTCCTAACATTCTAAAATAACACTTTGAATCCTAAGTATAAGATTAATTAGGATATGAATACGATTCTAAAAATGATGTGATCATGCTGCCATGCTAGCATTACTTACGTCAGCATGCATTTTGAGTTGACATAAATGCTGTTAGAACCCTCTACCCACGAGACGTGTCCAGTGTCCAAAGTGGTGTTGTGCTTGGTGTCAAAAAGGGTGCAAGTGGATTTGGCCGCAAACAAAACCTCTAAATTTACCTTTCTGTCTTTGTTTTTCAGTTGTGTCCTTTTAGCACTGAAAAGATCTGACTGAGACCTTTCAAATTATATAATAATCATATTATTCGATCATATAACATCTTATAATAATCAGCCCACTTACACACCTTTGGCTCCAAGCCCTCGATATGTAAACTTTAACTGTTTGAGTTGGAAAAAGTCAAATCAGTTGGGTCAAATTGAAAGGTTATATTTTTACACAATATGACATCAAGGAAGTCACGATCTTTATTTACTTGTTAAGACACACACACACACACACACACACACACACACACACACACACACACACACACACACACACACACACACACACATGCACGCGCACAAACGCACAAACACACACACACACACACACACACACACACACACACACACACACACACACACACACACACACACACACACACACACACACACACACAGTCACATACATATCTTGAAAGTGATGTTTCCACTTCTGAGTTTCCTCTGTTAATCGTTAACCAGCTCAAGTTCTGTTACTTACTGTTTAACCTTTCTGAGTTGTGCTGGAGTTTATTCTTGTATTTAGAATTGCTCTTTATTCATTACACATTATCAATCCAGGGTATAGCATTTATTGTGTCATCACCTGTCTGGGCCAGTTGGAACCTGTGCAACCTACTATGGGTTGCTTGTCAAGTTGTCAGGTTGGCAGACTGGGAATTTAAGGTTATTGCGGTCATTGTCACTCTACAATATTAGCTAATTCCCTAAAATGTAAAAGCTTAAATGTTGAGAAGGTAACTGAAACACTCAACATTCAATACTTTGCCTGGGTCTGGATGTCTGGATGCTGTGTCACATTTCCTTTTTACTCCCTTAGCACATCATCTCATAATTGAATCCATATGCCATGAATTAGTACAACATTCATTATATCTTTGCTTTCAAAATGTCACATTGCCTGACTTGCCCTGTAACTACAAAGGAGATCTTGGTAGTTTTGAAGACTTTGATCCAACTATGTTTTCAGACAAACGGGTAGCACTTTTCTCACAATATCATCATAGTATTACACAGTAAACAAAGTGATAAAGACATTCAGAGAGATTGGTGAAAATGTTTTGTTGGATGGATGAGTCATCTGTTGTAGCCTATCACATCACTGAACAGCTATTTGGCTGTAAATTGAGCTCTATCTCCACCATGTGGCGATGTGATGCAATTGCAATTATACAATAAATGATTCTCAGATTTATTTCATCATGATATTTTGTTGAATGAATCCTTAAGAAGATTTTGTTTTTACCCCTCTACAGGGAAGCGAAACACGCTGGACCAGCTGCAGAACAAACACCCTGGAGCTTTGATTCGATGTCTTGCTCAAGGACACTTCAGCAGGATGGACGCCTGCACCCTGTCAAGGCCCTTACGTTTGAAGGACGGTAAGACCATCTGCAGATATATTATGCACATATGATAAGTGGTTGTCATCTCAAAATAGATTTACAGATTTTTGAAAGTGACTGAAATCAGCATTGAGTAGGCTATACTGGTGCTGATGTGAGCTCCCTTTGATGCAATAGAATCCAGCATCTGACAATGAATTTCAAATTTCACCAACAACAATGACCTTCTCTCAAGAAGTTAGGGAAAAAGCTTGACAGCTCAGAAGAAAAATTCAGGAGCTGGGGCAGCAGGGTGGCCTAGTGTTTAGTGAGGTTGGTCCTTGAACCAGAGGGTGCAAACCCCTATGAGACCATCTCAAATTATCCATGAAAAATAAGTTTAACCTCGACCCGCTCTGGCTGACTGACCCTGAGGACAGAAAAGACTGTCCCCCCCCCCCCCCCCTATATCACGATACACTTCATATGTGCAGAAAGATGTTAGGAAACAGTTTTATTTTGCAAATATTTGGTCAGTCCTATTGGTTTCATTCAATACAGCATGCGGCGCATGGTGCACATTCAAACAGATACCAACTGACTGTAATTCAATGTGTGTCCATGTGGTGGCAGCCAAATGACGCCAACGAGGTGTTGATAACTTGTTGCACAAGAAAAGAAAAGTGGAGCAAGGCTGCAGAAGTGATAACTGGTTTGTCTCAAGCTGAATATTTCTTCAGGTGGAATACTATAAAAACATGTGCAGTATTCATGGGATTTTGTCTAAATGTATTTGCAGTATTTCTAAATATTACTGTTTTAGATTGAACATTATCAATGATGGAACAATGTCAAAACATATATGTAACAATTATGCTCTTGAAACAATTATATTTTATTTACAAATGTTATAAATAGTGGGACAATTGAAAAATGCAAGTGCAACACAATGCACTTCATAAAATATAGATTAAAAAGGTACATACTGTTTACTGAGGGAGCATGAGTGAAGTGACAGCGAACAGTTAAGATCAAACTAAGCACACATTGATGGTCTGCTGCATTCTTGTGCACTTAACTATCAGTTTGTGCCGGTACTAAAAATCTGATGAGGCAATCCGCTGAAAATCATAATTTTATTCCAAAATCTAAAGAAAAACTGACAGCGTTATTTAATGGTTGCTGATTTGTTTATTTGTGATTGTTTTGTTTGTTTTGCTCTTTGAAGGAGACATTTTTATTATATTTGACAATTCTAATATTCTAATATTCTGTAACCTACTTAAAATAATAATAATAAACCCAACAAAACAACAAATAGGCTGCAATGCTTTAAAATCACTTGTACTAATGTTTATTATAGGAGTAATATAAACAGCTTTTATCATGTCAAATGTTTGTTAAAATTCCATGTTGAAATCATCCCTAATTGAAGTTATGAATGCAATTAGTGCTCTGTGGCTCCTGTGCTGTGGTCCTGAGTGGAGTGTACAGTATAGTGACTCAGGCCGAGCTTCCACAGTGTTACAGGGCATTCCTTCACTGGCTCTTCCCCTGTGCGTCTCATCCGTAGTGGTGAATTCAAACTGACAGCCCCCGTGGAGGAGTTGGGAGACTTCCCCAGCCATCTGTCCTGGAGCACCCCCCCACTCTCCACCCCCAATCCCCCCCACCCCCTTCCCTCCACGCATCCCTCATTCCCACACTGGGCCTTTGTCAGCAGTTCCTGTCCCTGGACTAGGCGTGGCGTGCGCAGAGGCTGGGGCGACCGTGGGTGCTTTCAGAGGCACCTGCAGATGGGACAAAGGGCCAAGGGTGCTGGGGCTGAAGACAGATTGATGCTTTGTGCGTTGAGGCTAGAGAGAGAGAGAGAGAGAGAGAGAGAGAGAGAGAGAGGGTGGTGGGGGATAGTTAGCTGAGAAGTTTTCGGGGAGAGGATTTTCGGGGGAAACGGGGGTGGAGGGAAGGGGATGGCGGAGGGGGGGTCTGTCACTCCAGTCTGTGTGAGTCCAAGCTTTTGGAGGAACCCGGAGAGATTGACAGCTTTTGTGGGCCGCATCTCTGCACAATGGTGCTGCTTTAATGGGCGGTAAAGCTAGAGCCCAGCTTTTGGTGGAAGGTTCGAGGGGTGGTGGTTTGTTGGTTGGTTGGTTGGTCGGTCGTGGTTGTGATGGTGGCGGTGCAGGGAGGCCAAGGGATGGGGGGGGGGGAGGGGGGGGGGTTGAGGGGCTTTAACTGCTTTGCTTGGTGGGGACCAATTCATGGGTATTCAGTCCAAAGCTCGTTATTCACTGAATGCCTCCAGTGGAGGAATGCTGCAGCATCAATTAGAATGTGTTAGCAGATAGCAAGGCAGGGAAGAAAAAGCTTTCTCTCCCTTTAGCTCGCAGGACAACACACTGCCACTATAGGAGGTGTCAGAGCCACAAAGCCTTTTTTGTGGCTCTCTCTCCATTACATTACCAGTGCAATATGTAAGGTGGGGACTCTTTTGATTTAAATTAAGTGGAAAAAACACTAAATCCTATTTTTATTCAGCAGGGATAATGGTGTTATACTCTATAAAGGTCTTTAACTACTTATCTGTGGCTTAAAATCTTCCCCTGGCTCCCCTTTTCACTCCACCATCAGTGTCTTACTCTCATTGGGGGCATTCTATTTATTCAATGGCTGGAGGGTCAAAGACAGACCGTTCAACAGAGTCGCTTGTAGCCTTAACTGCCGCATCACTTCTGATTGTGTATCGGTGGGTCAGCGGTTTGTTGTGTTGTCCCGCCGCGAGAAAGGACGAGCGGATATGAATTTAAACAGTATCTTGTAAGCCATTGTTTGTCGTGGGCCCAGGCCACCACTTCAGACTCAGAGGGCCTTTTTTTAGAGGCTTTTTTCCATCACTGGCAAGACAGTGATATAAAAGAAAGGGAAAGGAGTGGGGAAACACTTTGATGGCGATCACACGTCGGGGTCGACACACCACTCTGTTGTGTGTATGTCGAGGGGGCCAGCTGTACATGGCCTTTCAACTAATTAGGCTGGACTTAATTGAATGCTTTTTAAACACATTCCCCATTAGAAAACAACGAAAAGAGAAAGATTGAATTTCCATCAGCGAAATCCCTTCGTATATAGTTTTTTTATAGATATTATACAAAAACATATTCACTAGCATTCACAGTTGTGAGAGAAAAAAGGATATATTCTACACTGACTATCTTGAGCAAAATGTTTCTGAAGTTGTATACCATACCATGCACTCAGGATCGATTTTGTCCTCAATTTCCTTGCTTTTAACACGAGATGATACAGATGGCACGTGTGCCCAAATGGAACTGGGAATTTTTTGTTCTCCTTGGATTTAATGAGAACTAACTGGCAGGAACCTCTTGTGGAAAGGTGTACATTTCATTATGAGCAATTATGCCTCATTTGAAGCAAAACGGGCAAATTTGCATCCTCTGAAAAGGGAACCGGAGTGAAACTGTGCGAAAAGTGCAGTAAATTGGGGCAAACATCGTAACGTGCAAAAATGCATCTCCGCTGTAATTGTACAAGAGCTCTAAATGTACAGCCCAATTAAACCTGCTTCTTCCGCGAGGCAAAGAATTGTCAGGTTATTATGCAGGGAAGTATCAAACACATTTAAATAGCCGACCTCCTTCGTGGGTGGGATTGGAGGGTGGGATCGCTTCCAGCCAAATGGAATATCTGATCAAATATGGACAGATGTCTTCATACATGATGTGGAGTGGGTGTGGATCGGATGGGAAGAGGCAAGATAGATGGATGGCCTCCTCTAAGAGATGGAGCTTCCTGCCCTGAGTACCGAGGGGGCATAAGAGGAAGAGGGTGAGAGAGGGGGAAGGTTAGGCTCTCAGTGGGGGGAGACATTTCCCTGAAACACCAGTTGATGGGTTTCTCCCACAAAGCGTGGAGTGGCGCAGTCTGCAGCGCTGCAGAACAGCCTGCTCTCTGTCTGGATTAGGCCCTGCGGCACACAAAGGGGAGCTCGAGTAAACGGTTCATGAATGTTGATTAATTGATGCCATTTTTTGCAGTGTGCCATGGAGATGCGGAGGGAAGGGGTGCACGGGGAGGGTGTTTGTGAGCGGGGAGAACTCTGGTCTGAGTCCAGGATGTGTGTTTTTGTGAGTGCATGCTTGCATGTGTGTGTGTGTGTGTGTGTTTTCCCAACTTGCATGATCGTAAAATGGTTTCTACAGATCACAAACCTGCCACACAAGTTTGATCCATAACGTCCATGGAGATTCCTTAAATCTGTGCGAGTCCAAAAAATGTTGGCAGCGAAAAGTTCTACGACTTCCAGAAATCAAACTGGCACACACAGACTACCTCCGGTCTCTCTGTGCTTGGACTCCAGATAGTGTTGTCAGATGTTGCCCAGCTGGCACAGTGATTTAGCTCAGGTGGCATCAGAGGAGGCATCAGAGGAGGTTCCCACGATGGGACTTTAGGGGTACAGGTGTCCTGGGAGAATGAGGGTGGCCCGCGGCTCGGAGGGGCGAAGCACTGGCCCATAGCCCGCCTCAATGGAGGGATCCCAGGGGCCAACTCAATAGCCCGGGTTCCACTTGATGGAGAGAGAATGGGCCGTTTCAGCCGCTGCCCAGCAGGAAAGATCTGGTTGTGGAAGAGCTCTTTCAGGACTCACTGTTTGTCTGAAGGCTGTCACAGCAGATGAGTACTCAGCAAACAGCGTGAACAAGGATTTGAACCAGAAAACCAACAGAGCCTTGACAATATTGTGATTGGGCCTTGTCTCTTTAGTGGGGGCTGAAAGCTGAATTGAGAGCAGTAACAAGTGCACATTCAGAGCAGGACGCGGAAGCCTCTGCGTTTGTGTTTTATGGCTTCAAGGCCTGTATGTGGTGGATAAAGTGAAATCATGTTAATCTCCCTTTTCTCTCATCTAAGACCAGAATGGCTGTGAACCTGTGTCACTTTAATGTGTCCAACCAAAGTCATTGTTCAATCTTGTAATGTCAAACGTGAATGAGACCTAGAGACATAAGGCAAGTTTAACCATTCTTTTAAATGTAAATAGATTATTTGGGTCTATTGATGTTATTGTCACCTATTCTATCTTCCATGTACATGTTAGTGATGTTCACCAATGAGCCTGCTGTTGTCACCAGATAGATGGCGCCTGCTGTTGTCACCGCATACTGTAGATGGCACTTAGTTGAAGGCAGATCAGGCAGATTCTGTCCCGCAGTTTTCCAGCCTCTTTCTCCACTCCTGCTCACACACCTGATGCTGTAGAACAGGTGTTCTCAAACTGTGGTCCGGGGACCACCAGGGATCCATAGGAGGGTTCCAGGGGGTCGTCAGCAAATTGATTAATTATTAAAATTCACCTTTAGTTAATTTACAAGAAGTTAACACAATTAGAGAAGATAGAATGATTATTTTTGGTTATATATTCTCTTCTCTACCTACAATTCAGTCATGGAATTCTGGACAAACTCATTATCTAACAATAAAAAATATTCTCAGATTTGGGTCCGCTAGAAGTAATATAATCAACTGGGGTCCATGACCCTAATATGGACTAAATTAGGGGTTCTTGAAACTGCTGTGAAACTGTGAAATTGCACACCGTAAGACCTCCTTTGGGATTGACAGTGTGTGGAATGCTATGCCCATCGAGCTGAAGCAGACTGTCAATCTTAATATCTTTAATACAAACGCTAAAGACTGTCTGAAGAATAGTCAGAGCTGTATGCACCTCTAGTTATGTATGTGCTTTATTGTAGTTAGGTTTTCTTTCTTTGCTGGCATGTCACGCTTTGTCTATTGCTTATATGTGCTCTTGTTCTGTCTGCATGCAATACTGATCAGTCTCCTTTCTATATGAGTAACTATTGTGTTGGTTCTATAGTACATGCATTTTGTTTGTTTAACATTTTAGGGTGCCTTGATAACATCTGGCCAGGGACAGGAGCTGGGAACTAGCTTCTGCTGTACGCTCTGTATGCATCGCATCAGATACTTTTTAGTTTTGACTTGTTGAAATGAACGAATGTGGCTATGTGAACTGCATTGTCCCTGTTAAATAAATTATAAATAAATAAATAAAAATCAACAAGTCTCACTGATATCTTATACTACTATAATTGGAGAGCTGTCTGTTTGTCTGTCTGTCTGTCTGTCTGGCCGGAGTTGGCACCCTGTTGCTCCAATCGCCAAAACACTTTTCAAGGGTCTGGAATGAATCTGGTGCAAAAAAATAAAAAATAATAAGAAGAAAGAAACTACAGTGATATTTTACGTTTTTAGGCCTTCACACCATTGTGACATCATCAGCATCCCTTTCCCTGCTTCCCACTGATGATGCCACCCATTGTCATTGATGATGTCACTTGAGTGACATCACTGATGACATCACAATTGCTTGAGTGACCTCACTGATGGCATCATCACTGATGATGACATCACAATGCTTGAGTGACATCATCCTATCAGCCTAATCTTATCTTCCTTATCTTTCCTAAAATATTACTGTGTAGGTTAAGAGGCTAACATCCTAACATGTTACTGTGCTCCCAACTGTGAGAGGCAGCAATGTGCCGCAAGGCATCCAGTCTGCCGGAAAGCCATTAGAAGAAGATGTTACTGTGCAGGTTGAGGTTTATCTTGCACTAGTGAGCAGGCCAGGAGCAGTGGTCAGCTTTCATGAGTCCCTGGGTCTCAATGTGATTTTACCTGTTTAAATAAAGACTAAATAAATAAATAAAAACTCTCAAGAACGGCACCCAAATGGTGGTGGTGCAGATGATGGACAAGGTGGTTGAATGTGACATTTCTGTAGAGACAAACAAGGTGAAAGGATCTTCCTGCCAAGAATTCCTCACCATGACAGAAATGATGAGCTTCCCTTCACCTTTGTCAGACGGCAGTTCCCAATCAGATTGGCTTTCTCAAGGACAAGAGAATGACTGAGTTGGCATCTACCTACTGTACCTCAGCCAGTGTTTGCTCATGGCCAGCTCTACACAGCCTTCTCCAGGGGAAAGTGAGCCAGCAGCATGAAAGTACTTATTGAAGGTGATGAGAAGGCAATAACAGATTGTCTATAAGGAGCTGCCATGCTTGTTGTTTTTATCTGTGTACGATCTTTTAGTATTTTATTTTATTTTATGCACTGTACGGGTGACCTTGGGTGTTCTGCTGAAAGGCACATCCAAATAAAATGTATTATTATTATTAATCCTGTAGTCATACAAACATTTCCATAACTGCGCCCATGGCGCATCAAATCCAGAGTCTCCACCATTATATTTCTAGTATCCTTAATCCAAAGCGCTCTGCTTTGGGGGATATGATTCATCGCCACCTAACCTAAACACACACACACACACACTGTGTGCGCACACTTACACACGCACATGTACATGCACGCCATGCACACATCCAGACAAGCACGCACATGGTCAAGACTGCATGCTTGCTCACTTGTTGTGACTCACACGCCCACACAGACACACACACACACACACACACACACAGACACACACACACACACACACACACTCACCTTTGCTTTGTCACCTGCTTGGGATTAGATGTAAAGCCAGTGAAGACCAGGAGAGGAGTGGGGAATGGACCTAGATTAGTGATGCCACACATGATGTACGTCTTGATGTAAAAGCACTTTTGCTATACCCTTCTAATATTGAGGATACATTTTCAGTGATGCTATATTCTCATGTATTGTGTTGTATATAATCCTCTTGGCTGAAGTGTATTTTCACAGCGACAGGTCTGATGATATCTATCCATCAGCCTTTGACAACGACCAGAATGAGGAGTGGGAATCGGTGAAAGCAGATTACACATAAAAACAAACCGATTATATGCTTCAATTTGGTTTCCCCTCTGACTTTGTCTACATTTATGGACCTATTTATCCATTTGATGGCGAGTGAGAGAGGCGCACAAAGAGCCATGTTGTCTCTTGGAGGAGTTGGGCTAACTTTGAAGGTTTGTGAAGAGAGAGGCTTGTGATGGAATGAGCCGGGAACGACTGTGACTTCTCCATTGAGAGCGGAGGGGCACGCTGGATTAGCTTGATTTGCCTGTGAATGGGTGCTTTCCATTATTCTTGTTAGGGAGCTGTCACATCGAATTGAGAAAGTGAAAACCTCCTTTTATCAACCTTTTCCAAGTGAAACTGAACAGGCAATCAATAACTGGATTCAGGCCCTGGGGAAAGTCAAGCAGAATGATATGGGGCTGTTATAAAGGGGGTATTTGTCAAATTGCTAATGGTAGAAACTGATGTAACTGATGTAATTTTGGCTCAGTATGCTGTTGAGTATAACAGCAAACGGAAAATAAAGCAATAAAGTCATCGCTGCACAAATTAAATTGCCTTCTACTCTTAAGTTAGAAATACTAATAGTAATTGTCATAACAACTGCAATAGAATAATAGCAATAGCAATAATAATATATAAAATAACAACAATCATAAGAATATAAATAATTGGAATTTAGTTCAAACATATTTCAGATTCTTATGGTGACAAAGCGTCACATAATTTTGTGTTTCTTCGAATGCATATGCAAATATAAAATGAATTCAAAATGATTAAATATTTTCTGTAGCCATGGTCAATAAAGTAAAACAGCAAATCACAACAAAAAAGATTTCCCTTCAATAAAAACTTGTGAAACTTATTTCAACCATTTTCAATTCAACAAGTTTAAATATGTGTATAAAAAATATCCGAGGTGTTACCTCACAATACATTTTTAGCAGAGTTGATAATATATTTATTATACTATTCTCATGATCAGATTGCAAAAGGCTCAATCTAACCCAACGACTGTTACAAGACCAAACAATCGAGAGCGGCTGGCTCACTTTTTATTATACGAATGACACCATATTGTTTTGTAGTTTCATTATATTGACCTTATTGTGCCATTGTGCCGGTTGTGACACCATGATAATGCCTGAATACAGAGGGAATTATGCTCTGTATAAATAGATCCCATAGTCAAGGATCACTTCAATTATCCCTCTACACATTGACAACATGGACAGAATAAAAACTAAAGCCTTAGTCCAAGCTGGTCTCAAGACGTTCCTCAAACATGCTTTTTGGCTATTGTTAGAGGGACAGAGGGACATCATAAACATCAATGGCACTCAGTGAAAAGAATTAGATTCATTTGATACATTATAGCCTTTTTATACAATCAAACTATTCATGGAGAAAAGAGTAACACAATTTATTTGCAGGTTTGTAAACTTGTGAAAGATTTGCACTTTTTTTTTAAACTGTATAAAACCCAAACAAAATTAAAAACAGACGTTATGTACATACTACATACTCAATGTCTTGCAATAAAATCAGCTTGTGCCTTAAATTCTTATAATTAAATTATGCTGCAAATGTTTGAAAGAGTGTTTACAGAGACCTCGGATCATATGAAATTGCACATATTATTACCATGAAAAGCTTTTCGCACACTCAAACCATTCATCAACTCATTTCCTCATATTGCTGCTCTCCATTTTTCCGCTGGATGGAGAAAATGAATCGGATCATTTGGCCTCATCAATCAATTTGGTAATTGATGTCTTAATTGATGACAGCATTATACAGTTAATTGAGCACCTCCATTGTTGCCTGTCATTGTTCAGAGTGCTCAGATACACTGCCCGGCAACCAGCCCAAAGCCTTTTTGGGGGAATTAGGACAAAAGACTGAATTTTGTTTGCCCCTTACAATTCTTGTTACCTATAACAGCAATGCACTTTCCCAAATATTGATCAATAAAACAAAATTCTGAAAATTGTTTCCTACATTGCAAACTACTTTGGTATTAAAAAGCAACTCCAACACATTTAAATCATGATTTTCTGGAGGGCTCTATCGCTGCCAATGAGGGTATATGAGGTTTTCATCAGTGTAATTGTCATCCATCCATCTTCTGTGCACAGTGACTCGATAACAGCCTATGAAAAATGACTCGTGGCTGTAATGCGTGTCTCACCTCAGAGAGGTAGCAGGTTCACAGCCCACCACCGAGCAGCAATTCCCCATTTATTCCACTCCAGTGTCTTTACTCCACCTCAAATTATACCCCCCCTTACCCTTAGTTTTTCCACGAAACAAACCTTGCTTTCTCTGGGCAAGCGGTCCTGATGCTAGTTAAACACTTACGGCCCTGGGCTAGGCTAGGCGAAGCGAGGGCTGCTGCAGAGGCCACAGAGGGCTCGCTCTCACGGACTCCCGTCTCCTCTGGCAGGGCTAGGTGTAGGGTAGCGGCTGGGGCTGCTGGGGGGCGGCTGGAGGGGGGAGAATCCTTAATTGAGTTACAGAATACTTTAATTACCGCCGTTTCCCACATTCCTGCTCTGAACGGAGGACGCCTCGCACACAATATGAGCCACCGAGAGAGGGGGAAAAAACAGGCAGTTCTAGTCCCGGAGCGCAGCTGCGAGGCAATTATCATCAAGCACACCCGCATCTGTGTACAAACAATCCCCCAGCTGCTGGCATTGATACTGTATATGCAGAGGAGAGCAGAGAAAGCCCGGGTTGACCCCCAGGGCCCCAGTATCGCCTCCAAGAGGCCTGCCACGGCCTATTCATCTGGGAGGTATTTGTGTGACACCTATGAACACTAAACCTGTTTACAATTTCAAATCAACTGTCACATGCTGCTTACCGCAGAGTGTGCTCTTTGTCGATATCGAGTGTTTGCGTAAATGTTTGTGTCATTATGCAAACGCCTGGAAACGCTCTGAGACTTCTAGGTGCCGACTGTTAGTTGACAGCCACCTAGAGTGTAAACCACCTGCCCCAAATATGCTGTTCACACAGGTGCAATGTGACACCTCCTTAAGAAATTAGTTACCGGAGAAGGACATATCCATATAACCACAAAAGCTTAAAAGTAAATCTTACAGCCCCTTCAAGGGCTAACATATTAGCTGTATACACAGTACAAAATAGAATATTTTACATCTTTTACATCTTTTACATTTTTTCTTTAGGCTGATTCTCTTTTCACCTACAGCGTTGCAAATGTATCAAAATACATTTCATCAATGCTTCGAGAGGAATATTGTGTTTGTGATCTGTGTGGGCATATGTGTGTGTGTGTGTGTGGGGGGGGGGGGGGAGGGAGCGTGTGGAGGGGTGAATGTGTGTGAGTAAGAATGTGAGTGGGGCACTGTGAGTGAGTGGGCCTGTTTGTGAATGTAGCGTGACAGAGAGAGAGAGAGAGAGAGAGAGAGACGGTATGGATGAGTGAAGCTTTATGACACAGAGGGGACAGATGAGGGGACGGGGACACAGAGGGTCTGGTGGAGGTGGTGTGGGACAGGCTGTCAGCTCTGAGGGCCCGCTGGAAGACTCAGCGGGAGCCCGGCGTGGCCCCCGGGATGCCTCGTCACCACGGCGAGGGCCCTGGAATGCACCCACGCACAATGGGCTCCCAGGGCTCAGAGGGCACTCCGATTTGATAACCACATTAAAGTCCCGGCAACATCTGTTGGGGTGCGAGAGAAAGGCCCCTACTGGCCGGCTTTAACCCCCCGAAACTGGGATCATTAACCCCTCAGCCCCGCGAGAGAAGGGGGGCAACAGCCCTCTATTTATCAGCCGCCCCGTGCAGGGGCTGCGGGGGCTAATATTTTACCAAAAAACAGCGTGAGAAGAGACGCGGCCCGGGGCACCATGGAGAGAGCACTGCTTCACAGTTTACACACGTGCATTAGCAGGGGAGTGCTGTGTGTTATGCTTTATCATGGGGCTCCCAGCAAAACATTAGCATAGCCTACAAACAAGGTTTCAAACGTCTCTAAGAGTCTCACTATGATTCACATGATATTGATCAAACGGCATCATGATAACCCAGTATCATGCTGGGAATTGAATCATTAAATGATGATTATTGTCCTTCGTGAGTGTAGAACATCTTTAGCTGATCTCAAAGAAATGGAAGGGGCCGAATGGCTATCAACTTAATGCCATATGTGATACATTAATTAGCACAAAAAAGTGTGAGTGTTATTTCCCCCCTCTGATTTGTTAATGTGCGGTTAGAGGTGGCGGGGGGGGGGGGGGGGGGGGGGCGGAGTCGGTGGAGGATGGAGAAATAACAGGTGTCCCGCCACAAAGACAAGTCTCAGGCTCTAGGATGCTCCGGGCGCGTCGTGGGTCAGCGCCAAGCCTCGTCCACCTCCGCAGGTTTCAATGCGATGGCCACCTCTCTGTGATGAATAATTAAGCAACACAAAAGCCCAGAGGGGGTGAGAGGGGGTGTGGGGGGGGGGGGCTAATGCAAGGAGGCCAGATGCAAACAGGAGAGCTGAGGTTTTTGCCCCTTGCGCTTCATAGAAAACATCGCCCTAAATGTATTCCCTGGAGATGAGGGCCTGCAGGAGGTGCCCCCCCAATGCACAGGGTCCTCAAGTGCCTCTGCACAAGTAATCCCATTCACTGCAGCTCATTACATGGGCAATTAAGTGCTGGGGTGGGGGAGCGGGGTGGGGGGCAGAGTACAGTGAAGAAGTGTGCGCATGTGTGTGTGTGTGTGTGTGTGTTTCAGGGGTAACAGAGGCCCATCATTGGGGTCCACTGGGGACCCCCACCCATCCAATTCCCCTCCTCGCCCAGTGTGGCCAAACCCCCTCCCCACTCCTTCACCTGGGCCGGGGGGGCTTGTGTGTGGACACCTGCCTCTCCTAATGAAGATCCATGGCTTCATTTCCATTTCTGGAGTCATATCAGAGACTGGCGAGCACAAAACAGGCCTGTTTCCTCCGCGCGCGGCCTGGAGAGCCGGATAGAATGATGTGGCTAAGTGCCCTGGCAGAGCTCGGCAGCTGCGGAGCCTGAAAATGGGATTTGGTCGGGGGGTTCTGAAGTGGCGGGGCCCGCGTGGAGAGGGGACCCCCGTGTTTGGATTGGCCACAATGGCGGCCGTGTGCTAGCTCGGCTAGCGCCTCGCCGCTAATGAGGCTTTTCTGCAGAGATGGAGGAGGAGAGGGGAGGAGTGGGCACGGGGAGGTGGAGAAGAGGAGAGAGGAGGAGTGAGCCACTACACACCCACCTCACACACCACTCTCACCTCCTCAGTTGATAACGGCTATGCTAACCCTTGAAGATACATGCCAAAAGATCTTTTATAATGCACACAGCACAGCACATAACAGGTGCAAAGACTCACATAACCCTCATTGTTACTTGATATATCACCCCATTAAATGTAACAAACTAATATTCACAGTAATACACCTATTTTGATGTATTGTTGAAGATATATTCCTGTTTGGTTGGCATGTATTGACTATTAACACATGGTTTACTAAATAGACTCCTATTTCATATTAAAACATATTTGGATGAGGTGAAGACAATACGGTAATTCCCAACATCTATTATTTATTTACTGTGTAAACATGAAATAGAAACAGAAGAGTTGCATTGGGGAGATTACATCTTCAAATCCTGTACTGCAACTTTATTGATTTTCACATTTTCAACAGAAGTGCTCAAATGGGGAGGGCAAAACATTGAATAAGATAGTATTGTGTGATGATGATTACTCAAAAAACTTAAAATGGCGTTTACCACTAAGCCACAGCAGACATCCCCCCACCCCCGCCACTCCCTGTGCTGCGAGCGTGTGTGTGTCTTTCAATACAGTGGTCGAGGCTGTGCTTGTTAACATGTTCTAGCTCACTGACTCCTCTCAGGCTCAGCCTGCGAGGGGGGGGGGGGGGGGGGGTGCAGGTGAGGAAGAGGAAGAGAGGGAAGGAAAACAAACAGGGCGACACCTCAGCCATATCACAGCTGCCTGCTCCGGTGACGGCACTGAAAGAGCTGGCCTGATACCTGGAACGATTTCACTCAACAGACAAACTGTAAGGGGGGCGGGTGATTAAAAGGTTGATCTTAGGGATACAGGGAGCTACATTAGGGTTAGGGTTAGGGTTAGGGTTAGGCACATCGACCTTTAGCACATTCTTTTTGCTTAATTCCACAAGAAGAAAGAAAAAAAGATTTTACATTTGAATGACAAAATAATTGCAACAACGACAGATGTTGGAGGCACTAAAAGTAACAAGAAGGTACGTATTTGAAAAGTTGCTCCGAAGGCAGTGGATGGAACGAAAACTGTCAGAATTAAATGCAGTCATCAGTAAGCGTTATGAGGGAAAACCCCCTATAATAAATCATAATCATAATCCTTTAAATGAGAAGACTCTTCTGTAGCATCCGTGTAAAAGAAAAAAGAAAAAAAGCAGGTCAGAGCATGAGTCAGACTGTTGATGTGTTGTGTAGGGGTGGAGCCTGAAGGGGAGAGGTGGTGGTGGTGGTGGTGGGGGGAGGAGGTCGGTATGGTTGTATATGGTGTCATTTTGCGGGGCCCTCTCTGCACTCACCTGGAACAGAGCACTTCCCCTCCCAGAGTCTTATCAGTTCCCAGAGGAAATACCTGCCGCAGGTAAACACGACCCTGCGACCCCTCGGCCATCCGCTCTGCCCTGCTCTCACCGGGCCCCCTGTCCCGGAGCCCAACGCACTCTAATCCACAGATTAGCCCCGGCCGACCCCTACAGACACCACTACCTCCAGCCCCCTGCCTCACACCCAGGTCCTGTCATAACCCCCCTTGGCCCCTGGCTCACACCCAGGTCCTGTCATAACCCTCCTTGGCCCCTGCCTCATACCCAGGTCCTGTCATAACCCCCCTTGGCCCCTGGCTCACACCCAGGTCCTGTCATAACCCCCCTTGGCCCCTGCCTCACACCCAGGTCCTGTCATAACCCTCCTTGGCCCCTGCCTCATACCCAGGTCCTGTCATAACCCCCCTTGGCCCCTGCCTCATACCCAGGTCCTGTCATAACCACCCTTGGCCCCTGCCTCATACCCAGGTCCTGTCATAACCCCCCTTGGCCCCTGCCTCATATCCAGGTCCTGTCATAACCCCCCTTGGCCCCTGCCTCACACCCAGGTCCTGTCATAACCCTCCTTGGCCCCTGCCTCACACCCAGGTCCTGTCATAACCCCCCTTGGCCCCTGCCTCACACCCAGGTCCTGTCATAACCCCCCTTGGCCCCTGCCTCACACCCAGGTCCTGTCATAACCCCCCTTGGCCCCTGCCTCACACCCAGGTCCTGTCATAACCCTCCTTGGCCCCTGCCTCACACCCAGGTCCTGTCATAACCCCCCTTGGCCCCCGCCTCACACCCAGGTCCTGTCATAACCCCCCTTGGCCCCTGCCTCACACCCAGGTCCTGTCATAACCCTCCTTGGCCCCTGCCTCACACCCAGGTCCTGTCATAACCCTCCTTCCCTGACCATACCCTCCATGTTGTTCTTTATGCACCAGTGAGGAAACCCCTGTCCCCCATCCAGTCCAGTCCACCCCACCCCCAACCCCTCACCCCTCTGTCTCAAATGTAATCTTATCTACATATCACCAGGTGTAACTCAATATCCCACTTATCAACCAAGGTGTCTTCAGCTCTGTTTTGCATTGTCGCCGGAGTGATTTATGCGGGGGGACTTGAATGCAAATAATATGTCTTATGTCACACAGATTGGGCAGTATTTGCAGTGGAAGTTAAGTCTGAGAGCCTCATCAGAGTATGTATGAGAAATATGATGAATTTCAAAGTGATCACATTAAAGAATGATTGTAATTAAAATGCAAAAGTAGTCTACTTTTAATGACTTGGGGGTGTAATTAATTCCTCTACAGTATCTATTACAGAGTTTCTAATAAATGTGGGGGTGGTGATTTATATTTAATTACCTCGTAAAGAATTATGAAGTAAGAGGTTTTCTATGAAATATGACACGGTCACTGATCACAACACAACACATCACACGCCCTGCTCCTTTTACAGATGACACACATACATGCGCTTAGACATGGGCATCCATGTGAGCGTATGCGCGCGTGCACACACAGACACTACAGTCACTGCTGTCAGGGTAACAGAGGACATTTAAATGTGTCCGATAGCGCCCCCTTGGCCCGATTAAAAACAACAATAATCACTGTGGCTACACTATCAGTCAAAGGTTTGGACACACCTATGATGTTGGATTACTGTGCTTTCCTGTTTACTGGTGTGTGTTTTTTATTGGCCTTTATGTTCAGGTATCCTATCATCGATATGCACTTTAAATAATATGCCTGGCTGCTATAGATGATTTGTATTATTGCTGTTTGTCTGCTACAGATGATTTGTCATTGTGGTTTTATTGTGTCTATATGTATCGACATGTACTGTGTTGTGCCACAAATTGCCTTTGGAGGACATTCATGTTTTCTAGGGGTTCACCTGGTAGAGCTTGTACCACTAGGCTTAGTCCTTTGTGTGTCCGACCCGGGTTCGACCTGTGGTCCTTTGCCACATGTCATCCCCTCTCTCTCCCCACCTTTCCTGTCAACCCACTGTCCTATACAAAAAGGCAAAAATGCCCCCCCCCCCCCCCCCCCACATAAATAAATAATAAATAGGTTTTCTACTAAAGAAATTTCTTCAGTGGCATCAACGTCACTATTTGTATTTCAAGCATTTAGATCAAAATGGCATCAAGATCATGAAAAACGCAGTATACATACAAATAGTGACGTTGATGCCACTGAACATATTTCTTTCCAAAGCCTTTGCTTTTTCCATCAAGGCCAAGCTTGGCTAGTTTAAAGACTAAAATATAAGATAATTTTGATTTAACACTTTTTGGTCACTATCCATTTGTGTTATTTCATAGTTTTTATGTTTTTACTATTATCCTAAAATGCAAAATTAAAAATGAATAAATATGTGAGCAAACTTCTGACTGGTAGTGTAAAACCCAACTGTATCCTCCTGCTTTATACGCTGAACATGAAGAGCGCATGCATCTGCAACAAGTGCAATACGCAGAATGGAACAGATAGTAGAAGTGTGTGGTGTGTGTGTGTGTGTGTGTTTGAACTGGTTCTTCCAGCCCTGGTGGTGGTGGTGGTGGTGGGGATGAGGAGGAGGGTGGGGGGTCTGCTGCCGATACTCCCGGAAGGGGGAGCGCTCCTGAGGGACAGCTGGCCCCGTTAGCGCCAGGCAACATTCCCACAGTCCCCTGTCTGAGTGCAAGACAGAGGACCAGGCCGCGGGGCGCTGCTGGCCCGGCCCGGCCCGGTCTAACTTACTTCTCCTCCCCCCCCCCCCCCCCCCCCCCCCGCTGTCCCGCAGGGTCAGGGTTACTCTCTCACCCCTGGGCCGCCACCATCCCCCTCTCCCAATCCCCCGCCCCTCCTCCGCTGTCACCTGAGCCACACAGGTAAATGCCTGACTTTATTTGATGGATGCGGTTTCCCACGGCGACAGTGATGTACGCAGGGCCAACAACCACCCCCCTCATACCCCGCCCCCCCCGGTGGAGTCTGGAGCTGGAGCGGTGATTGGGAGCTGATAACCTCCCTGGCGCGGCTCCTCCTCGGCCGGGGCGAGGGGGAAACCAGAGAGGACAAGACCTCCTGTGTCTTTGACGCACCTGAGGGTACGCCTCATCAGCCTGAAACAAAGGTGGCTCCGTTCTAAACCGGCCCATTAAGACATCTGCACACATCAGAATAACATACTTAGCGCGTACTGAATGTGATACGCTGCCTGGCCGTGTGGTGTGTGTGTGTGTGTGTGTGTGTGGTGTGTGTGTGTGTGTGTGTGTGTGTGTGTGTGTGCATAAATTTGAAAAAAAAAAATGGTGGCTGCGATGGCTGGGATATTTGCCAACTTGTGTATTCTTAAGTCATTTAACATTCACCCAGTGACTGAGTCGGCACAATTGCAGCTAAGTTTACCACTGACCCCCACCACCATACCACCATTGTGTGTGTGTGTGTGTGTGTGTGTGTGTGTGTGTGTGTGTGTGTGTGTGTGTGTGTGTGTGTGTGTGTGTGTGTGTGTGTGTGTGTGTGTGTGTGTGTGCACGTGTGTGCGTGTGTGTGTATGTGCACGTGGGTGCATGCGTGTTTTAGGGAGGGGGGCCTATGTCTGCTCTAATCAAGCAAAGTACCCCCAAAACCACTCCTTAATTAACCAAAAATACGGTGTTTTTCCTGATCAATGAGCCCCCCCCTCCCTCCCCCGCCCTGGCCCTCCTCTCTCCTCCCCATCACTACAGATAGAGCCACATTAGAGATAAGCAGGACAATGAGCGGGGTGAAGGCCTGGATCACAGTTGTTTCCTATCTCTCGCCTCATCTGCAGCCTGTGGTGTCTCTGTCAGAGGATGTTGTTAAACCAAGTCAAACACTCAAACATCCTGCGACATCACCCTGCCACACACGCGCACACACACAAACACACACACGCACGCAGACATGCACACACACACACACACACACACACACACACACACACACACAAACGCACACACACACACACACACACACACACACACACACACACACACACACACACACACACACACACACACACACACACCTCTTCTTTATGGCTGTTCACACTTGCCTGACACAGCCTGACTGCTGTGGACGGTTCACGGGCCGAGGGATGCTGTTTGCCTGCATGCCTCCTGCTAGGTTGTCACGATACTAGATTTTCTAATTTCGATACCGATACCCATGAACACACATCACACATCAACAACACACCAAGAGGCAGAAAATTACATTGAGACAGATGGACGGACAGACGCACGCTTCTCCATAATCTACTGTAGGGCAGATACAACTCATTAACAACTTTGCACTTACACAGCACCACATTTACACCTGCTCTAGTGAAGTCATCGTTGAAGCAGCAAACATTTGGACGTTGAATGACCGTTGGTTGGACGTCAAATCAAGACGTCCCATCATGGTTCAAAAACCATGATGTTAACCACTTAAAAGTTGTAGCGACATCAATATGATGTTACCTGCATGTCAGCTGGACGTACTTCCTGGGCGTCCCCACAACATCAAAATATGTCGTTACCACAACGGCGATATTCCGCTATTCTGCTAGGTTTATGTACACAGTGTGCATTTAGCAGCGTTATACATCATAATATAGCCTATGTCCAGATTTAAAGAAAAATTACACAGGTGTTGAAGTAAGCAGTGCAGATTTGCAGGTCCGCCCCTAATCCTCCACCCCGCTATCCCCTCTCTCTGACACTGAACGCACGCATTCGTGTTTCGAGCCACTCTCTCCATAGCATGCCAAAGTCTCTCCAATGAGGAAATTAATTCTCCTTTCATTTCCTGATCTTTCTTAAACTGTCTGCTTGTGCGGACGCGTGTGCATGCATGCGTGCGTGCATGCATGACATGTGTGTTTTACCGGCTTTGAACCGCTATCGACATCGAGACGAGAGACTCTCTCTCTCTCTCTCTCTCTACGCCTATGTCTCTGTCTGTGCAGAGTCTGCCGACCGGGGAGATGGGGGAGTGGCCAGGTGGCCTAGGCCAAATCTCGTCCACACATCTTATCCACACACATCCCGTCCACAAACACACACTGTCACTTATAGAAGTGGCTGCACTGCTTAAACATTTTTTACATTAAAAAGGGGGGGAAACACCCCAAGCAGAATGTGAACCCAGACCTCCCATGTTTCAGCGCTCTGCTCAACAAAGTGAGCTATCAGATTTCTGAAGTTACATTGGGCATCATATAAAGCGCTTACACAATGTGTTGGCTGCTGTGTCACGATTCCAACCGAAGTCAGGACAGTAAAAATAATTGTATGGGTTATGTGTTGGGCACAGCCAGCAGTAAATAGGGAAGACTCAGCCTCGGCACATGTGTGCACGCCTGTACCACAGGCTATACGATGAGACAGGTATATATTTTATATCATGTACAATCATGTAACAGACTATTATATTTATAATACAACAACATAAATGGTATAAACGTGTTTTTTATATATAAAAAAAAAAGGCGTGAAGTAATACTAGTCTTTGTACGTGGAGTACAAATCACAGTGTGACGTCTCATCACACAACCAAATAAATTGTCAATCAAATTTTTATTCAACAAAAAAACGAAGATACATGCATAATATCATAAATATTTCTTGTTTTGTAAGAGTCTGACTGAACTATTATTAGACGTGGTGACGACGACACCATCTGACCATCCACCTCATAACCGTCGGCGTCTGAACGCGTCTCTGAATGCACTTTTGTCAAGTGACGCCACTGCCTGAACGGTGTTTGCTGGGTGGAAAATCAGTACTATGTTTGATTTCTCATTAAAAGAGAGCACTGCCAGTATCGATACTGTTGCAAATGAGTATTGTATCCCTATCGATTCGATACTTATCGACCATATACTTTTGACAACCTTACCTCCTGCCTGGGACTAAGTGAGGTTGCTCTAAGAAGTTGGGAGATTTGTGAGTGTGTGAGGATCACACACACACACACACACATGCGCGCGCGGTTCACTCGCGCGCCCCCAGTTCAGCCAAGCTGAGCTAAATACAAAAAAAGCCAGTGAAAAGTTACCATGAGCGAACAACGTGTAAACAAACTACCCACACTCACAACAACAGGGTAATGATGATGATTTTGAAACCTCAGATTTTGAGAGCCTCAGAACGGGCAGGGACATGTTGTACTGTGGCAAAATTAATCACCAAACTTAATTAACTGGCAAAATTAAAATGATGACTCTCATTACAGTGTAAAATCTACTAACTTCATTCAAAGTCACATTTAGAGGGTGACTCTTCTTGACCGACTTCTTTCGGTCCTCAAAATGCACACAGGAGGGCACTCACTCACTCACACACACACACACTCACACACACATGCACACACACACATGCGCGTACGCACACACACGCACGCACACACACACACACATACACACGCACCCCACACGCGCACCTCTCTGTGAAAGGAGGAAGCCCCGGTGCAGGCAGGTTAATATCAGGAGCACTTGACAACAATGGTGTGTTCTGAGGTGCTGCAGCGGTAATAAGGTCTTTGTTGGGACGTTCCAGCTCAGCCACATCACATCATTACTCATCCTGGGAGACCAGTTGCCAGTCGGCATGGCAACCGGGACTTGGCTGAAGCCAGAAGCAAGACCAGAATCTCAATGCCCCGAGAGAGAACACACAAAGAATGTTCTAGTGGAAGGAAAAAGTTTACAAGTGGCCACAGTGACCCTCCAAGCCAGTGTCTCTGAGATGAGAGTGGTCACAGTGAACCTCCTGCCCAGTGTCTCTGAGATGAGAGTGGTCACAGTGACCCTCCTGCCCAGTGTCTCTGAGATGAGAGTGGCCACAGTGACCCTCCTGCCCAGTGTCTCTGAGATGAGAGTGGTCACAGTGACCCTCCTGCCCAGTGTCTCTGAGATGAGAGTGGTCACAGTGACCCTCCTGCCCAGTGTCTCTGAGATGAGAGTGGTCACAGTGACCCTCAAAGCCAGTGTCTCTGAGATGAGAGTGGTCACAGTGACCCTCCTGCCCAGTGTCTCTGAGATGAGAGTGGTCACAGTGACCCTCCTGCCCAGTGTCTCTGAGATGAGAGTGGTCACAGTGACCCTCCTGCCCAGTGTCTCTGAGATGAGAGTGGTCACAGTGACCCTCCTGCCCAGTGTCTCTGAGATGAGAGTGCGAGTTAGAGAAGTTGATCTAAAATCTGATAAATGAAAATTATATAATTACAGCAGAACTCTCTATCTCAATATTAGAAATCCAAAGCGAGCTGCTCACTGAATCGTGAATCAAATTTCACAGGGAATTCCGGAAAAGTGTGTGAATATAGCACACTGAATATTTTTCAATTAGGTTTTATCTCAATTTTCCAAACATGTTAGTCTTCAAACTTCTTCAAACTTCTGGCGGGTGTTCAGATAAACAAGGCTCTATCGTAGTAGGTAGATGCAGTGAGTGGATCTGGATACGTGTAGTTGTGCGCATGTCTGTGTGTGTGCTGGCCTGCCTGTGCCTGCCAGTAGGTAGGTAGGTGTGTGTGAGTGTTTAGGAGTGGACGGTGGGCAGCCAGCGGAGGTATGCAGCGGTGTGTGTGCAGTCCTCCTGTAAGGTTGCGGGGTGTGTTTGGGTCAGTGTTGGAGCGGTCAGCAGCTGCTGCCTGGCCTAGGTCCCACAGTTCCCAGGCTTGGGGGGATTGACAGGCCAGTAATAAAATCAGGCGCCCTGGTTGGGCTGTGTGCGGGCCCATTGTTCCCCCGGCAAGGCCCGCGGCTGCTGTTTACTTTCTCCCATATGCATTATTCAACGGCACAGGAGCTCCCGGAGAAAGAGGCCCCATTCAGGGATCCTCTTGCCCTTGTTTTGTTTTGCTAATTTCCAATTAAAATAAACCATCTCTCGCCCAGTGCCATGGCTGAGTGGGGGGGAGAGAGAGAGAGAGAGAGAGAGAGAGAGAGAGAGAGAGAGAGAGAGGGCACAGTCTCGCTGCCGTTTGGGCTGTCTGACGAGATTAGACGCGATTGTATCAATGAGAATAAACTGGGGATGTATCATTTCTTCTGTCACTGATATGTTTTTCTATAGTGGGGATTTAAACGGAGACAATGGCGAGGGGATGCTGCTTCAGTTGAGACGAGAGCATACGCTGGCCTCTTATTTCTGTTTTTGTTGTCGGACATGTTCCCCAGCATGACCTAATTTTTCTAAATCGGATTAGGTTATGTAAAAAAAAAAAAATCTAATATCTTTATCTTTATCATATTTATTTTTAAGGGGCAACAAGTGCACTTTTGTTCCACCGTTACAATGTATTGATTGAGAAATGTTCACACTTGAGGTTGCAACAGGAGGATTCCCATATGGAAGGAGAAAGTGTGAACTAATCACAAAGACAATGACTTTTCAATAACGACTCCCAGAGGTCATTAAATGAAGCCGGCCAGGGCACGGCCCGACTAATCAATAAGTCCACTGATGGCTCTCTTTTTGTTGCCTCTTTCTCACAGGAGGGGGCTGAGCCAACCTTGTGGGGTCTGGGGACAGATGCGGTGACAGTGGGGAGTGAGGACAGAGTTAAAGATTCACCACACATCTGTCACTTGGTGCGGGGCAGCAGCTCAGAGTCTGCTGCCCCCGCTGACAGCCTGCCTGCCTGCCTCCATGCCTCCATGCCTACCTGTGGCTGGCTCTTGGTCTGTCGCTAAGCTTCCCCATCTGCCTCTTCTTTGGGCCCTCTGTCTGTCTGTTGCCCTGCATGTCTCTCTGTCTCCTTACCCACCTGTTTCTTTGCCTGCCAGATATCTCTGTCTGTCTGTCTGTCTGTCTGCCTGCCTGTCTGTCTATCTGTCTACCTGTCTGTGTGTGTGCCTGTCTGTCTGTCTGTCAATATCTCTGTCTGTCTGTCTGTCTGCATGTCTCTCTGTCTCCTTACCCACCTGTTTCTTTGCCTGTCAATATCTCTGTCTGTCTGTCTGTGTGTGTGTGTGTGTGTGTGTGTGTGTGTGTGTGTGTGTGTGTGTGTGTGTGTGTGTGTGTGTGTGTGTGTCTGTCTGTCTGTCTGTCTGTCTGTCTGCCTGTCTCTCTGTCTGTCTGTCTGTCTGTCTGTCTGTCTCTTACCACGTTCATGACAACTCGGACTGCCGGAAGTTTCAACACGGAAGCTCCGCCCCCGACATATTTGCGTTCACGCTGCACTTCCCGCTCGGGGAGGGGGGGGGGGGGGGTTAGCATTGGAGCTACCTACTAGCTAACCGAACATGCTGTATGCTGAATTTCACATATTGCTCATATATTTCACATAGATGACACAAACACATTAACGTTAACATTACATAATTAAGACATAAAATGTTGTGTTAAAACGTCAACAAACGTCTTTATAATAATGATTAGCATTAATGATACAAGTTGCTGTTGATGATACCCGAATTTCCGATCTGTAATTCCGACCTGGACGACCGTTCAATTCACTTACAGATCGGAACCCATTTTTTCCGGTGGTCCGAGTTGTCATGAACGCGATACCTGTCCATGTATTTCCCATATTTCAGTTACCTGAAATAGTTAGTTACCTAACTATTTACCTCTTGAGACAAAATTCTGGAAAGAGTCTTAACTGGCTGCTTCCCCAATTGCCCTCTCTCTTTCTCTCTGGGTGTCAAATCTAGCTGTCAAATATAATTACTGTTAAGCAGCAACCTGTTGCAACCCGCTTTAGGTTTTACAGCAACTTGACGCCGACATCCATTTGCTACAGTATATATATCTGTATGTCTGTCATCGGCTACTCTAATCAGCTGAGGGTCGATCCCAGCAAACAGGAATCCATCCTCTTTGTCGGCGGACCCACGCTAACCCGTTAGCGCCTAGCGAGCGGAGCCGTCAGTACAGATTGCCTCTTGGCTTGGCTGGACACGGCCCGTAACGTTCCCCCGCTGGGTGCAGGTGAGCTCTCAATGCAGCCCTCAGCACCTGCCCTCTTTGTCCCCTTGTTGATGGCTTTATGGCGTGGAGGGGATCCGTCTGTGTGGCTCTCGTAAAGCCGGCGGCGCGAGGCCTAGTAAAAGCCTCGCTGCTGCCAGGGCATTGTGTGGGGGCCCCCATGGCTCCCAGAGTGACCCCGCCGGCCAACCACGGAGCCCGCTACAGCGCCCACCAGCCACCAGCTCACACACACGGCTGTCGAGTATTGCACATATGGGCGTTTACATGAACACAAACAGTACACACACATATACATACAGACACACACACACATACACACACACACACACACACACACACAGATACACACACACACACACACACACACACACACACACACACACACACACACACACGTATATAGAGCTCCCCAGAGCCTTATAGCGGTCACTGCTACTCCCAGTGTCTTGTTGCAAAACAATAACAACTGTCTGTTTATGGCTTCACCTCATTTTCTCTTCTTCTCTTTGCTCTCATGTTACAGCTCAGAGCTGTCCTTTGGGAAACATACAAGAACTGGTATTAGACTTCAGTCCCTGAGGGTAAAGATCTTCATCAATTAAAAAACAATAATAATGCAAATTAAAAAAAATCTGTGGTGTAATGTGTAATAATGGTGTAATAATACTTTGTTACAGTACTTAAGTGTTTTTTGGGGGAGTATCTGCACTTTACTTGAGTATATTTATAAATTATTTCACTTTTCACTTATTTCCTAAATAAAATGTAGACCTTTAGTCCATTACGTTTAGCTAAGCACCTTAGTTACTCGTTACTACAAAATAAAATCTGAAGCCTGCAAGCAAACCGTTTTGGCGAATCAGTGCTGCTAGCTTGCAAGTTAGATTAATCACGATCCACACTCCAGTTGAAAAAAACTCAAGAAGATTTCCACTCAAGCCCACAGGTCTTTTGCTTCCTTTTTTAAATTAACAGTATTTATTTGTACTTTTTCAATACTCAAGTGCTAATATCAGAAAATGTATTCAGATACTTTAAGGCTTTTACTCAACTCAAGTAATACTCTAACGGGTGACTAACTTCTACCAAGGTGATTTTCTGGTAAGATATCTGTACTTCTACTCAAGTGTGGCTTTCAGGTACTTCACCCACCACTGCATTCTGTGGTGACAGGAATCTGGTTGGCTCTGGCCCTTTCACTAGGCTACTTGCTATTGGTTAGGCCTACTTGTAATCACGGCGATCTAGAAATGAAAGGTTGTTGCTCACTGTATATTGTACTACATAATAAGAGCGTCGTCTAAATGGATCAAATGTAAAGGTAAACATAACACATACCTTTGCCTTTAAGGGCATGTAGTTATATCAAATGATACTTTAGTGAGGGCTTTTCAGGTGGAGTGTCAGTTTGCTGAAACCTTCACAGCAGTTTGAGTGACAAACACTTCAGTCCCAAGCCTGATAAGGTGGCTCAATGGCCATGGGAGGTCAATGATTGCAGAGAAATAAGCTACATTAATGTCCAATTTATATGATTTTCCTGGATATGAAATCTCACTGATAAGCTCTAACAAATTAAGTGGCTGAAAGGACGGCCATAGGCAGCTTGCTATTTGAGATCTGGGCTTTGAGTGGGGGCATCTTAGAAACCAATTACCAGACAAGAAATAGATCATTATTTTTTTCTTAGAAGATCGGGTTGTGGGGATGGGGGGGGGGGCAAAGGTGGTTGCTAAAAAGGAAGGGAGGGTTTTCTAGATTGCGGGGGGAGGGCACAATAAAGACATAATCATCTGCCCTCAACTTTTCCTATCCAACTTTCAGATTTTAATTTGCCGTCTGTGAAGTGCCACCTAATTTACTTTCGCCTCATCCCTTCAATGCGCCATTGTTGGCGGCGGCTGAGACTCGGAGCTTCCTCTCTTAGCTCACCTCGGCGTGAAATTGGTTTAATGAAGCTGAAAGGTATGGGCCTCTCACAACACTGTGGATTCCAGTGACACTGCTTCATCCACCCGGGCCCTCCGCTCGGGTCCCTCCTCCTCCTCCTCCTCCTCCCCGAACCCGACTCCCCGCGCGCACTCGCATTACGGCGACAATTTATAACGCGCCGGGCCGCACAAAAGATCCCTATCTCGCACATTACATCAGTGCATATTACTGTCCCTTTGAGAGAGCCAACTCTGATGCCGGAGGACGGGGGGGGGGGGGGGGGGGGGGGGGGGGGGACTGGCCGATCGGCTTGGGCATGAGGCTTGAGGCACTTCAAATTATCAGCCAATACCAATATTAAAATGTATCAGATACGTTGCACCCGGCTGCTGAGGGAGAGATGCTCTGAACGCAGGAGATAGATAGAGAGAGGAGGCAGAGAGAAAGTAAATGTGGAGAGAAAGGAGGAGAGCTATGAGGTGAAACTAATCAGAGAGCAACCCTTGCCTGTTTTTCCCACCTCTTCCAATCTGACCCTGTGAAAGGTGTTCTCCTGTTACCGCTCCTCCTGGGTGTGGTTTCTAATGGGAATGGGAAGGAAGTCCTGTGGGATTATTGTGTGTGTGTGCATTACATTAATATGATCCCCTTAAGTCATATCGCTTACTTCTTCTCGTCCCCTTTTAGGACAATCGAATGGAAATGCATCCGTAACCCAATATTGCGGCCTGTACCACTCGCTTCTGGTTTGAGGCCCAGTTTGGAGCTGGTATTTGGTCAGGAAGGTGGGGGGGGGGGATGAAGAGAAAAACGAGGAAGCGAAAGTAGGCTACTTGAGTGTATGGAACCAGCAGGATATGTGAGGTTTCCCCATTGTGCCGGCTTCCCATGCCAGAGGTGAGGGAGCGTGATGAGCAGCTGTTTTGTTAATGGTATAGCAGAGAAAGATAGAGAGAGATAGAGACAGAGAGAGAGAGAGAGAGAGACAGAGAGAGAGACACACACACAGACAGACACAGAGAGAGAGAGCGCAACAGATATAACTTGGACAGAGAATAGCCTAAGGGACACCGGGGCAAGGGAGAGGGCCGACTTACAAAAGGTTTCTTTACCCTGTAATGACGCGGACATTATGTTGAACTTTGGCTGGTGTAACTGAAAAAGGGACGTCCACTTTCACTGTCTGCCTGGCCACGGAGCACGCACCGCTGTTTGTCTTTCAAATACCATCACGGGTGAGGCCACTAAGTGTACGAACAAAGTGCCTGTTACAACTTTCCATTCAGGGTGGGATTGTGAAACTCACAAAGGAATGTCAAATTACCGTCCTGCGATTTTGTGCAATTGTGAATTTCTTCCAACCATCATCCTGTCAGAATGGGCAAATGAGTGAGTGCTTGTGCATATTCGGAAAGCACACACAAACACACAAACATGCACACACACACACACACACACACACACACACACACACACACACACACACACACACGCACACACGCACACACACACACACACACACACACACACACACACACACACACACACTCAAGAGACACACACACCTGTTTATCTGACAGTGGTGCTAAACTGCTGTGCTTAGCTTGTTGCCAAGCTAAAACCTGATCTGTACTGGAAGCAGATTATAGCTGAACAGAGCCATGGGAGTGCTATCTTTTACAGGTAATTACTCAATTATCAGTAAACACTGTCGCGGGAGACACAATGCCATCGGAGAAATCACACCCGCCACTGAATGATTCACTCCAGCGCCACATCAACGTCGTGCAGTCACAAAGACGAGAGCCTCGTGAAGACAGGGGAAAATCATTACACCCACCTTGCAGAGAAGATTCTCACCGCATGTGGCGAGACAGGAAGTAAGCGACTGCCAACTAATTTACATTCAGTTTTACGATGTATTATCATACAGTCATATCCACTGACAGCTAATAAACACACACATGTGGCTAATTGATTTCTCATAAAATCTTTGAAAAGTAAACACACTGCAAGTTTATAAATTATAAATGCCAAACTACTCTGTACGGATTTCTATCCAATTAATATATATTGAATTAACTTCAATAAAACCAACCAAAACGATATTTGTTTCCCTATCAGTAGGCTTGCCATGAAAATGCAAAATGAGCTTGTGCTGTATCTATCTGTGGGGGAGTGGGGGGTGGAGGGCACAGAGCTGCTTGCACAGTACTGCTTAGTTCCACTAGTGGGAGCTAGAAAACAGATGAGAGGATGTTCCCAGATTCCCCCATTCCTCCAACTCCAGGTCTTGTTTGAACAGTGTTGGGAACCAACAGTGATTGTATGGGTTTGTTTAAAGACAAAGGTTAAGACACAGACAGCCAGGTAGATAAACAGACAGACTAGCTTGAAGAGGCTGGGTGTTAAGTTACACTGATGAAGATTGAGAGGACTAAGGTAAATGCACTAATATCAAATAAACAATCGACCAAGCACACAAGTGTGTCTCCACTGGCAGGCGTCTGGTTTCTCTATAAACATTTAAGCGGAATTAGCAGGGTGGATAAGATCTGACACTAAGCTCTGACAGAAGGAATTGAGACGTGCAGGACAAGTCAGAACTGCAGTTTTTGCCTCTTTTAGTTTTCTTTCTTATTTCTTATTTTAGGCTGTGGTCGTTGAAAAGATTAGTCAGAGCACAAAGCATCTTCTGAGCCAGGAGTACGTCGGCACGAAAACCATACACACACACACACGCACGCACGCACGCACGCACGCACGCACGCACGCACGCACGCACGCACGCACACACACACACACACACACACACACACACACACACACACACACACACACAAGAAATCCATACGTGTTACCTAGCTGTGGTCAGTGGTCAGTGGTCACACACCTGGCCTAAATCCATGACCCACAGTCGGTCCCTGTGGTCCTGCACACACTCACCACACGGGTTAACACACACTCAGTAAAACACTCTCCTCCACTGAGAGCCCTGCAGCCCTTCTAAATCTCTCCTGGGACAACCTGCCGTGAGGTAATGAGGCTTAAAGGTGAGGAAGGAGGACTAGTGAAGATTTACAGGTTTTAACTCATGTCAGTGTCACCCAGGAAGAGCCACAGGCCTTAGGAACCAACAACAACAACCTCCGCCTCCTAACCAACGCTACCTTACAAACAGCGGGGGATTTGTTGGGGGATGGACATGGCACACTCCAGTGAAAAAAGTATTACTGAATGGATCCCACTCAATGTTATGCAGACTATCCTCTGTTAACAGCTCATGTGTTGTTGTGAGTTATTTTTACTCTTTACTTCGGTGGCCAATGAAGTGCAAATCACAACCACATCTAAGTCAAAGATTCAAGAATGTTCTTTAAACATTCTTTAAACATTAAAATTATGTTATTTTAAACACAAAGATTGCACAAATTTAACTTTTAACATTCCCTGAAATTGTTGTGTTTTGTTATTTGCCATTGTGTTTTGTGAGTTGTTGCCCATTTCCTATTTGTTGTTGTGACTTCATATGGCGTTGTGTTTTTTTTATTTGTTGTTGTGTTTTCCTATTTGTCGTCGTGCATTTCACAGCCACCATACCTTTCTAATGGCTTGTGATCACTTTATAGCCACAACTAACTTTAGTTTTCATGCACTGCCTCGTTGGAAAAACCAACCAGACACTCACCTATTTTCTTTCACCTAAGTTAGTTATTATCATTTTGACAATTGTCGCTCCGGTGTCACATACTCATTTAGAAAAAATGATTTGAAAAAATGTCTTTCTCAAGCCATCTCAACTGCTGATGATACTGCCTCGCCGTCATGCAGGACGTTTCTTCCCTAAACACAATGGGCCTGCCTCGAACCCTGATTCTAGGTAATTGCAATGTGATGTAAGGTGTTGTGTAAGCCCACGTGGACTGGCCACTTGACACTGGAATGAAATTCAAATGAAAAAACTATACAGACTATACAATATACATAATGTGTTCATAATGGGTTGCTTCATAATGAGTGATGGTAACAGCATCATTTACATTATCCAACATTATAAGCATTTTGGTGTCAGTATAGACCACCACATTACTATGATGACATTGTTTGGTTCTAAATATATAACTGCTCGGGTTGGTAGCTGAATTTGTCACAGTTATGTAGGCCAGTGGTTGTCAAAGTGGGAACCAGGGTCCCCCAGGGGTCATTGAGGGGATTCCAGGGGGTCCCCAGCAAAAAGGGGAATCATTTATTTTCACTAGAATTTCATCCATACATAACAAAAGGAGAATGAGAATGTATGACTATTTTGATCATGGGTTTCATACACTTTCCGTAATAAAACTAATCTAAACGATCTAAAAGCAAAAATCTTATCAGATGGGGGACCTTGGGAGAAAGTCTTATCAGATGGAGGTCTGTGGTATAATTTGTGCAGTTTAGGGGTCCTTGACGTGAAAAAGTTTGAGAACCACTGATGTATGCGAGTACAGTTTTCAAGCAAAGCTAATGGGCCGCTCCTCATTCCAGTTTGCTGCTCCCAGTAACAGGAATGATGTTGCAAAAGACTCTGGCCAGTTCCTTCTCTCTCGCTCGCTCGCTCTCTCTCTCTCTCTCTCTCTCTCTCTGACTTCAAGGACATCTACAGTCACATTATGCAACTGTTTCTCAGGAGAAACGACTCCACTAACTTCTGCACCAGCGCTGTGATGTTTGTACCACATGTTTTAATTGCTTTTTAACGGTGTCCTTGTTGTTGTTGCATTACGGTTTTAATTGCGCTTTCTATCATCTTGTCTCTGTTCTTTTTTTCTCTCATCATTACCTTATTACAATTATTGTATTACAGTATCTCACTACTATAACACGGCGAGCAGTTGAGCATGTGCAACATGCGAGGCACGCTAGGAATGAGCACGTGATATTTCTAGTATTTATAATGCGCAAAATGGTAAACAATAGCAAGTGACTAATTTCATGTTAAGAGATATTGGAGATGAGAAAGTAACATGACCATTTATAAACCAATATGTCCCTTTAAATACATTTTTTACATATAATTTTCCATCATACGGAGCAATATTGGCTATGCTTCTCTGCTTACAAACCACATTCAGCCACTGCACACATCAACTAAACAAATACAGAGTCTGACTCAATCAAATATAGTCATATAACCACAGGTCTAAGAACGGTGTACTGATTCACTTGCCAACATCCAGCATATATACTGACTCACAAAACCACCGTGACTCAACGTAGAATGTTGGCTGTTCGCTATTTGAGATTGAACTGAAGGATATGATTGTAAAGGCCAGGGCCAGTCAGGAGCTTTCTGGACATGTGTATGAAATGACCTTTACACGCAGGCACATGCACACACACACGCACACACACACACACACACACACAGTCACACACACACACACACGCGCACACACACACACACGCACGCACACACACACACACACACACACACACACACACACCACAGAGAGGGGAGATGCACGGCGGTAATGACAGACAGATTAGGAGGGGGGGGCTCCCTCTCTCGTTTACGACAATACTCCGAGCCATCAGACGCAAGGGGCCCCATGTTAAGCGGATGGGCTTACACCCTGGACAGGTATGTACTGTGTAATTACCAGGGCTAGCTCACAGCATGGAATCATCAGTAGGTGCTGTACCATTATGTATGGGGGGCGGGCGGCGCAAACAACTTTAAAGAGAGACCACTAGTGTCAGGTGTCACGAGGGGAGATTTACTGCACCTGACTAATTTTCCACGTCTTACGCGGCGCGGGGGTGTTTCACCGAGGTGAGGCGTCGGGGAGTGAGGCGAGGACAGTAAGACCGGGGCCACGGTGGGCGTGGCCGAGCATGGGAGAATGTGTGTGGGTGTGTGTAGCATTTTAAAAATAGGGCCTCATGCCTAGAGAGCAATGCGTGGTGTTTACGTTTGTGTGCGGCGAGACCGTGTGAATGTGACTCGATTGTATCTCTGAGTGACAAGTGGCATGTGAGCGAGTGAGGAGCACAGCGCCTCAGACTCCAAGAGAAAGGGGCGATGGAGAGATGAGAATGTGTGTGTGTGTGTGTGTGTGTGCATGTGTGTGTGTGCATGCGTGTGTGTGTGTGTGTGTGTGTGCAGGGAGGGTTCTGTAAGGAGGAGGGTTGTGTTGTCAATGTATGCAAATATGAGGAAGTATGTGTTTGTATGCTTCAAAGCACATACGAGACATATGTGTGATTACTGCCAATTACATGTGTGCATGTGTGTGTGTGTGTCTGTGTTTGTGTGTGTGTGTGTGTGTGTGTGTGTGTGTGTGTGTGTGTGTGTGTGTGTGTGTGTGTGTGTGTGTGTGTGTGTGTGTGCGTGCGTGCGTGCGTTTAGCCATGTCTGCAGGGTGAGGTGGAGGCTGATGTTTGGCAGCAGGTCTGGCACGTCTTTCAGGCCCCAACCTGTAGAAGAAGGAGAGAGAGAGAGAGAGAGAGAGTGAGAGAGAGAGAGAGAGAGAGAGAGAGAGAGAGAGAGAGAGAGAGAAGAGAGAGAGAGAGAGAGAGAGACCGAATATGTGTGAGAGTAAGCCATCATTGGCACCTGGCACAGGTCAGGCCCACGTAATAATGCATCAAATTTACAAACTGCGATAAATTCATTTATGCACTGAGCAAAGCCATATGGCAGGAAACCTATAACATGCGTGATTTGTTTTCTCAATCGTTCATTTTCACTTTACCTAGTTTCATAGCTAGTTCCGTTAGTTAGGACCGTGATGGGTTTAATCCAATGTTTTTTTTTATGTTAATCCCCCGCCCCAATAGTTTTCATAGCCTTCATATGTCACTTTAAAAGCATGACTTTGTGTTAATTAAACTCCGGCTCTACTCTCCAGAGGGACTCCCTGTGTCCTGTCCACACACTTACTTGTTGTATGTTTCTGGCCGGGTGCTAATGGGAGAGACTCTATGTACAAGCTGGGCGGCCATTCCCAGAATGCTTTGCGGCCCGAAGAAGGCAGAGCGCCCGTGGGACGCATCACGATACGACGGGGGTACAGAGAAACACCTTGAAACTATTTCTTGAAAAACTTGAAAATATTTCATTGCATTTTTACCAGCAGGTATTGTTTTCACCTTGTGAGTCTGTCTTATCAAGGCAAAATGTGGTCCTGGAGACACCTATTGTAGCGGGAACTATCACAGAAGCTATTTTGACTACTTTGCCAAGTGTTTATATGTCTGTCTGTCTGTCTGTCTTTCTGTCTCTCTGTGGACAGATTTTGTCACCGCAATAGCGTCAGAACCATGAAATGTAACCAATGACTGTGAGTCCTTCCTTGTGAGTCCCAAGTTGGTTAAAGTCACTCCCCAGTATAAAGGCCTTTCAACCAGCTCCGCCTCTTGGCATAGTGGTTAGTGTGGGTTAACCCTGACCAGTATAAAGGCCCGTTAACCAGCTCCGCCTCTTGGCATAGTGGTTAGTGTGGGTTAACCCTGACCAGTATAAAGGCCCGTTAACCAGCTCTGCCTCTTGGCATAGTGGTTAGTGTGGGTTGGCCCATTAACCAGCTCCGCCTCTTGGCATAGTGGTTAGTGTGAGTTGGCCCGTTAACCAGCTCCGCCTCTTGGCATAGTGGTTAGTGTGAGTTGGCCCATTAACCAGCTCCGCCTCTTGGCATAGTGGTTAGTGTGAGTTGGCCCGTTAACCAGCTCCGCCTCTTGGCATAGTGGTTAGTGTGACTTAACCCTAACAAGTATAAAGGCCCGTTAACCAGCTCCGCCTCTTGGCATAGTGGTTAGTGTGAGTTGGCCCGTTAACCAGCCCCGCCTCTTGGCATAGTGAGAGTCCGGACATCTCCATTCACTCCAATGGACCAGTTTTTTACTCTCAAGAGTTCCAGGAAGTAAGGTCCTGGATTAAGCAGCACTGTCGAGTTGCAGCAAAATAGACAGTTTGTGTTGTACTCTGAAAGGGTTTTTCATCTCTTGAATCAAATTGTACATTATCAGCTTTATTTTAGCATTCAAAAGTAGCGCGAGACCCATTCCTGGCTGTTCATTGGCTAATGAGTCTCGCATTTTGGTCCTCCGCTGACGCCACTCTCTCTCTAGAGGACACTAGTTAGTGTGAGTTGGCCCGTTAACCAGCTCCGCCTCTTGGCATAGTGGTTAGTGTGTGTGCCCTTTGGAAGTGGGAGGTCGGTGGATGGAAGCCTGCTCCACACCTGGGCAAGCCCTTAACATGGGTCGCTGCCAGTGCCGTCAACACAACGCAGGTTACACAAGATGCAGTCATGAAACCACAGGTCTGGAGTTGACGTCAAAATGAAGGCAGAGTTTGAAAATGGGTGTAATCCGAGCAAGCACACATTCTACGCCCCTGGCCCACATTCGGGCGGCTGGCGTGAAGATGGTCTTCACGCGCGATGGTACAATTTCCAGTTGATTCAGTTTTATCAATCAATTTTATATTTATATAGCGCCAAATCATAACAAGAGTTATCCCAAGGCACTTTACAAATAGAGCAGGTAGGAGACCAGGCTCAACTTAAATAATCTTTCATTAGCTCACAGACGATTTGTTAACTATTGCCTCATGTCTGCAAATAACTTTTCTCTGTTATTATTACTGTTATTACTAGTATTGTTGTATCGATCAATCCATATATCGTACACGTTTTTTGTGTGTTTTTCAGTTGTCGTTGTTATTGTTGTTTTGTTTTTGTCCCCCTATCCGTCACATGGTGTTGATGTTTGTCTTTTGTTCGTTATAGAAAAGAGATGGTGTCTGACATAATACTGTAACCGTATTTGTAATAGTACTGTAATGTACAGCTATTCGCCATTCTCATTAAAAAATGTTCAAACAACAGGAGACCAGGCTCTTTATTTTAGACAACAATTTAAACACTGGCAATTTTAAATTATATTTTATGATTTACTATGATTTCTTCTTCATTTTATCTTTACACTTTGCTCTTATCGAGAGCAAGGAACAATGAGTGGAGTGACACTTCACCTGGAAGCATTGTTGAAGCTGTTGATGGACACACTGGCTGTCACAGGGGTTGAACTTGACTGTTTTGTTATGATCTAACCACTTCTTAGACAACCTGCTAGTTTTTTGTCCTTTAGTTAGGAGTTCAGGTTTACTACTGTTTTGAATTTTAATTACATCAAAAGTGACTGTAGCTTTCGGTTTCTATTTCGTTGTTTTAGTATTTCAACAGTCATGCACGTAAGAAATTAGGGCAAAATATGTTCATTCATTCATTCATGTTCATTATTATTTCATTTAAGTTAATTTTCATTTGGATTCCACCCCCCCCCCCCCACACACACACACACACACACACACATTTTTATTTATTTATTTGTTTATTTATTCAAATTTTGTATGCCCACAGATGTAGTGTCAGTGAGCTATATCAATCACGGTCTGCTTCAGCCTACCACCCACAACAGCAGCTGGCTTCCTCAGTCATCAATTCGGTTTAGCACAGTGTGTCCAGGATTATAGCTTACGCTTCCAAATTAAGTCAAAACTCTAATGCAGGTATCGTTAGATAAAAGGATCAGCCGAATAATATCCAGATAATACCTGCACCTACACAGGAACACTTCTAAAGAGGATATGTGTCCCCTAAGGCGGTAAATCACTCTACATTGTGTCCGTAGCACAAAAGTGACGTTGGAGAGTGTATCAACTCCATAACCTCAAAGGAAATCTCTATTCAATGGCGATAAAGGAACGCCTTAGCCCACTATCGCTGTGGGGCCGCTCACAGAAAGAGAGGATGGATTAAGAGAGAAAACAGAGGGGAGGAAAGTGGAGTGTACAGGTGAAGTCCTATGGCGATGGAGGTTTGCTCAGCTGTGCGGTGTTCTATTCTGCGCCCCACCCAGTAACCAAAGGCCCGGGATATCTTTCCATTTCACTCTTTTCCTCCCTCTCTCCCTCCCTCCCTCCCTCCCTCTCTCTCTCTCTCTCCCTCTCATATTTGCACAGGTGAGAGGACAGCAGTCCAATAGGTGTGGGTGGGAGACTTGAAAGTCAGGTTTGCCCGGTGGAAGGAGCTCACCTGTGTGGACTGTGGATGGATGAAGACCTGATGGCAGGGGCCCGGCTTGCCTTTTGTCTGGAGAGACAGACAGCAAACACGCAAACACACCAAAACGGAGGAATGCTGTCAATGAACGATTCACTCGTAGGATCATTCATCATAATGATTTAGCGCAGAGAAAGAGACGGGGGAGGCATGAAATAACAAGGTACAGCGATAGCCTCAACATGAAACGAGTGATTCTGATATCTGGACGTTCAATCGTAGTCTCAGACAGATGCCCCCGTATTTCACTGACACCTCCCTTTTTATCGACCTTATGTGGTGTTTCCAACAGCAAAACATGGTTATATATGGTCATATGGTTATGGAAAATGACTTCATGTTGTGTTGCTAACCTTCAACCATTGGGACAAGTGATTCTATTCTAATATCAAGCATTTGGGTCGCAGAAGGTCAATGTGTTATCCATGACGCATCCACATGATGAAGGACATGTGGAGTTATGTCAGATGACGATGGTCTGGGGATATTGTTAGACTAGAGGGAGCCAATCAGAGCCAATTAGAGATTGGCTCACCCTTGTATGGTCACTTTAAGAGGATTGTTCAGCTATATAAGACTGTAATAATGACAGGACAGATCATCATCTAACCTGAAGCGAAGCTATGTAGGAAGCTAGCATATTATGGGGCTTAGCTATTAGCATATGGGAACTAACCTCAAGTAATGCATAACTTGTAAACTGTAAATGATCGAATAAACGTTCAGGTATTTGCAACACTGTCTGACCTTATTTAGGCATAGCATTTAGCCTATTGTAGGAATCCTCGACACTTACTTTTCCATACACGTAGCAATCATAAAGAACAGTATGGTTGTAGTCCGTCAAAGCGGGCTATTGGTTTTCTTTAATATTGTGTCGTTTTCAATACAGAGGGTTTTTTGTCATGTCCGAGCTTGTCTTTTCTGTTTCCACCAATAGCCACAGCAAAGAGGGCGCTGTTTCCCCGCTGTGAAGCTCACTTGTTTTTGAGAGACATGGCATGACAAAAAAACGGCAAAAAAAACACGCAATATTAACTCATTGAGTGCCAATGACGACAATCGTCGTCAATTCAAATAGTAACGTAGAGTGCCAATGACGACGATTGTCGTCAATTGCGTTTTTTGACGGTGGGACGTGGATCAAAGCCTGATACATCTCCTGTGAAAGTATGGGGGATGTCGAATGTGTAGAAGCTATTTTACGGACCCATTAGGTGGCGACAGTGCTCTCCAGATTAGAGAAAGGTGAGGAAAAACAGCAGAAGAAGCCCCGTGATGAAACGGAAACCGATGCTGGAGCCAGAGCCGTATAGATTGCTCTGGCTGGAGCTAACGTTAGCTGCGAACAGCAGTCAATCCGCTCCCACAACTGAGCCCCTCTGTCTCTGCTGCATAGTTTCTCCACACGATTAGCCGCCAGAAAAGCAGCACCCGACGCCGAAGGGCCAAACCATTCTCAGCAGTCCGGTTTGGCTTTTCGGTGTCGCGCTGGGAGCCGGCGCACAAAAATGGAGCGCTCCGAAAATAGATGCTGGGTGCGTGTTAGGCTGTGTGTTAGTGTGGGGATGAGTTTCTCCAAGCTCCGCCGGCATGCAGGCTGTGTGTTGGTGTGGGGGTGAGTTTCTCCCAGCTCTGGCATGCAAGCTGTGTGTTGGTGGGGATGAGTTTATCCCAGCTCCATGCAGAGATTCGTCGCCTGACACACGCAGCAGAGCGAGCAGAGCCACCAGAGACACTCGCAGGAGGAGGAGTTTGCAGTTGAGGGGGGTGGGGGTGCTGTTTTATTGAAGGAAATTACTGTTCAGATGTTTCAGGTCAGAAAATATTAGCTTCAGAGTCAGTGATTTGCTTGAAATGCTTCATTTCACAAAAGGCTCATTATCTCAGCTTCTAGTCTGAAACGTCTGTTTTTGGTGAAATCAACCTATCTTCTCCGGCTGATAACTAAAGAACGGAAAATGATACCAATAAACTTTTTTTTGCTGATGATACAATAGAGTCTCATCGTTCTTTGTGCGTGTTCGGTGTTTACATAGTAATATCACACAATATTCTGTGGGCCTCGAGAAATCACTGAAAACGCTCTGAAAGGGCTGGCACTGGGAGCATCCGTTTTCCAAAAGTGGCTGGCACTCAATGAGTTAAAGAAAACAAATAGCCCGCTTTGATGGACAACCCTGGCTTTAAGGCAAGTACAGCTTTTTTTATGATTGCTACATGTATGGAAAAGTAGGGTCGATATAAAGGGAGATGTCAGTGAAATATGGGGGCATCTGTGTGAGACTATGATTGAACGTCCAGATATGAGAATCAGTCCAGATATGAGAATCACTCGTAGTCTCATGTAGAGGCTACAGCTCTGCGCCCGCTGTCCCATTGATCATGTGTAGATCATGTCATGTGTAGATCATGTGTAGATCATGTCATGTGTAGATCATGTGTAGATCATGTCATGTGTAGATCATGTCATGTGTAGATCATGTCATGTGCAGATCATGTCATGTGTAGATCATGTCATGTGTAGATCATGTCATGTGTAGATCATGTGTAGATCATGTCATGTGTAGATCATGTCATGTGTAGATCATGTCATATGTAGATCATGTCATGTGTAGATCATGTCATGTGTAGATCATGTCATGTGTAGATCATGTGTAGATCATGTCATATGTAGATCATGTCATGTGTAGATCATGTGTAGATCATGTCATGTGTAGATCATGTGTAGATCATGTCATGTGTAGATCATGTGCAGATCATGTCATGTGTAGATAATGTCATGTGTAGAGCATGTGTAGATCATGTGCAGATCATGTCATGTGTAGATCATGTCATGTGTCAGATCATGTCATGTGTAGATCATGTGTAGATCATGTCATGTGTCAGATCATGTGCAGATCATGTCATGTGTAGATCATGTCATGTGTCAGATCATGTCATGTGTAGATCATGTGTAGATCATGTCATGTGTCAGATCATGTGCAGATCATGTCATGTGTAGATCATGTCATGTGTAGATCATGTCATGTGTCAGATCATGTGCAGATCATGTCATGTGTCAGATCATGTCATGTGTCAGATCATGTCATGTGTCAGATCATGTCATGTGTCAGATCATGTGTAGATCATGTCATGTGTAGATCATGTCATGTGTCAGATCATGTCATGTGTAGATCATGTCATGTGTAGATCATGTCATGTGTAGATCATGTGTAGATCATGTCATGTGTAGATCATGTCATGTGTAGATCATGTCATGTGTAGATCATGTGTAGATGATGTCATGTGTAGATCATGTCGTGTCAGATCATGTGCAGATCATGTCATGTGTAGATCATGTCATGTGCAGATCATGTCATGTGTAGATCATGTGTAGATCATGTCATGTGCAGATCATGTCATGTGTAGATCATGTGCAGATCATGTCATGTGTCAGATCATGTGCAGATCATGTCATGTGTAGATCATGTCATGTGTTGGCGCCTTCAAGGAGTCAACAAGAAAGGGGAGGGCACGGAGGAAGGAAAGGCAGAGAGAGGCGGAGGCAGGCAGGCAGGTGGAGCGGTGCAGCAGTCATCAGGGTGGGGAGGTTTTGCTCCCAGGGCCAAAAGTTCAGAGCGAGCAGGTAACCCTAGCCACCATGTGCCAGAGTCTCACGTGTTCCTCTCATTGTCTCAGCAGGCTGAGGCTCGGGTTTCTGGAGCACCGCCAGCTTCCTGGGAGCTGGGGCGCTGCCCCCCACGCCCCTACAGCCCCCCCCCCCCCCTCCCGCCCCAACACCCCTTGACCCACCCCACCCCACCCCACCCCTGCACAGGTAAACACAAACACACACACACGCACACAGTAAGCAAACACTCACATCATATGTCAACACGACACACACACACACACACACACACACATGCGAGCATTGGGCAAACACTCGAGCTACACGCTCAGAGCCCAGATACACGCCTTTATCATGCACTCATGCGCACCCAAGGGCGACACACACACACACACACACACACACACACACACACACGCACACACATACGCAACCTTTCCAAATTGGCAAATACTCAACAGGTGGTCATAATCAAAGCGAGCCCTTCCTTTTACAGTGAATTAGGACGATCCTCTCGACCCCTTTGCTTCAGAGACATACAGGCCCGTGTGATATACTGGCACCAACTGGAGAGGCAAGTCGTAAATCACCGTAATTACCATTACGCCTGTTTTGGAGTGTCGAGAGAGATATTCGCTCAGACACATGAGGCACGATTATGAGGATGAGGATATGCACACCAGAGGCCATTCTCCGTCTCTCTCACTACTGGAGAATTCCTCAAGAAATTCTTCATCTGATTCCTATCTTAGTCAGTGAGATGATATTCTTTGAGCGTCCCATCTCACCGTAGGGTAAAGGGAGCAATTGAGCCCAACTTCCTTTGTACTTTCTTACTACCGCGCTGATATTACAGGTAGTTGATAATGTCACATTTTAATAGTTTACACTGTATTTTATTCGAATAGTTCAGCAGGTCCTCACTTGTATTATGTATCTCAATTCAGATAACTGCGAGAGAAAGTAAGGTTATTAAGCAATTAAAACTCTTTTTTTTTCTCAACGCCTATTCACTTTGATGAAATCACAGGCTATTAATTACCCTACTCTCACTTTGTGATTGTTCAAGTCAAGTCAAGTTAAGTCAAGTCAAGTCAAGTCAAGTTTATTTTTTACAGCTGTCAATCACAGTTACAGCCTCAAAGGGCTTATAGCAACCCACATTATGAAAACAAATGAATCAATGAAAGCATCGCTGCCAGTGAGTGAGAGCAGAACTAGTTGGACATGCAGAAGTGTCACGCTGCCTGAGGCCATATTGTCTGTTTGTGCATTGTGAAGAGATTCTGCTGACCAGCAGGTACGCCTCTTCGTCCAGCAGCACCACGCCATCATCTGTCTCACTGCTCTACCTGCCTAGTATGTGTGGCACGTAGCCACATCTGCTAACAAACAAGTGTTTCTTCTCTCCGTCTGTCTGTGTCTGTCTCTCACCCACTGTCATGTGGGACAAGACATGCAGCCTCTGTCTGTCTCTCACCCACTGTCATGTGGGACAAGACATGCAGCCTCTGTCTGTCTCTCACCCACTGTCATGTGGGACAAGACATGCAGCCTCTGTCTGTCTCTCACCCACTGTCATGTGGGACAAGACATGCAGCCTCTGTCTGTCTGTCTCTCACCCACTGTCATGTGGGACAAGACATGCAGCCTCTGTCTGTCTGTCTCTCACCCACTGTCATGTGGGACAAGACATGCAGCCTCTGTCTGTCTCTCACCCACTGTCATGTGGGACAAGACATGCAGCCTCTGTCTGTCTCTCACCCACTGTCATGTGGGACAAGACATGCAGCCTGTCCGGAGCTGAGTGATCACTAAACGCACCACAGCTATGGACAACTGTGATGTCATCCAGATTCCATGCGGGGCCTAGACAATGGCCGTTTCCACGACAGCAGAACTCAACCAGCTAAGGCTCAGAGTGAGGGTTAGTGTGTGTGTGTGTGTGTGTGCGCGTGTGCGCATGCGTGCATTGTGTGTGTGCGCGTGAGTGTGTGTATGCGTGCATGTGTGTGTGTACGCGCGTGAGGGGGCCTCTAATAATCACAAGCGCAACACATTTGCTCAGCCAGACTCATATTCCCGGACTCTAAAAACACATTGCAGCTGATAGACTGTACTGTATAGGGACAGGATAACACCATTTATCACCTATAATGTTCATATTAAAAATCAGTATGACGTCCTAGCCCCAGTCATCATTTGCATGTCTGACTCACATACAAGCAGGTGAGCTGAAAACCCAAAACTCGGGTTGGCATTGGGGCTGGGCGATATGGACCAAAAATCATATCTGGGTATTTTTAAGCTGAATGGTGATACGATATCTCTGTATTTTTAAAGTCAAAGCCACATGTGAGATGTCACAAGCACTTTTATTAAAACAAGACTGTGTTCAAAATAAAATGCAAAGACAGGGTTTCCTTCCCTGACTATTGGTGCTTTCTTTCACCAAATATTTATACTGTACAATGACATTTTTGATGAATAATCATCAGGAATTTGGATGTAATTACTAGTGGGTAAAGACAAATAATAGTGTGAACAGTCTGGTCAGGTCATAAAATGACATCACTTTACTGTAACGCAGCCTTTAAAACAGGAAAAGACAACACGTGTGCCATGTCACCATTAGGGATGGGCATCGACAACCGGTTCCACATTGGAACCGGTTCCAAAATTCTGATTCCAAAGGAATCAAAACTCCAAAGGAATTGAAAAGGAATCAAAAAGAATCATTTCAGTTCTGCTTATTGATTTGTAATGGAATCATTTTGCTCTCACAATTAATCATTTTGCTCTCACAGATTCCTAAACAAAGTTTGCGTGCAGAACATACTTGAAATTCGAGTTCCCACCCGAACATATTAAGTGGCGGACATGGATCGGTACATAAAGTACTAATTTTTGTATACAAAAAAGTTATAAACTGTTGATGTTTACAAAAGTTCATGATAAATGACAAGCAATGTTATGATAATATGAATATGACTGAATATGACTTGTGTAATGGTTTAAAAAAATATTTTCTGTGAACTAAGCATGTGACCTGTTTTGACCCAGCCTGTCAGAGAATCGGAATTGAGAATCGTTAAGAACCGGAATCGATAAGGAGAATCGGAATCGGAATCATTCAAATCCAAACGATACCCAACCCTAAACACCATATCCAAAATCTAAGAAGATATTAGCCTGATATCACCATATGCATATAGTATTGATATATTGCCTGATATCACGATATCCATAGTATTGATATATTGCCTGATATCATGATATCATATAGTATTGATATATTGCCTGATATCACGATATCCATATAGCATTGATATATTGCCTGATATCACGTTATCCATAGTATTGATATATTGCCTGATAGGAAATGTGCGACTGGATCCTGGATTTCCTGACAGACCGCCGCCAGGTGGTGAGGGTGGGCAACCTCACCTCCTCCCCACTGACCATCAGCATAGGAGCGCCCCAGGGGTGCGTCTCCAGCCCCTTCTGGTACGACCTCTACACCCACGACTGCGTGGCGACTCAAACCTCTAACACCATCGTGAAGTTTGCAGATGACACAGCAGTCGTGGGGCTGATCTCGGGGAGCGACGAGACGGCCTACAGAGAGGAGGTGGGGGCCCTGGAACAATGGTGCCAGGACAACCACCTCTCTCTGAACGTCTCCAAGACCAAGGAGATCATTGTAGACTACAGGAGGGGGGGGGGGGGGGCGCACCCCCCCCAATCACCATCAACGGCACAGTGGTGGAAAGGGTGGACAGCTTCAAGTACCTGGGAGTCAACATCCACCAGGACCTGACCTGGGCCGGTCACACCGCCACTGTTGTCAAAAAGGCCCAACAGCGACTACACGGACTCAAGCGCCTGAAGAAATTTGGGCTAAGGAAAGAAATCCTCAGGGACTTCTACAGAGGCACCATTGAAAGCCTGCTGACTGGCTGCTTCACCACCTGGTACGGGAACTGTACCACCATGGACCGCAGGGCGCTACGGAGGGTGAGGCGCGCGGCCCAGCACGTAACAGGATGTGAGTTGCCAGAACTGCATGAACTGTATAACCAGCGGTGCCTCAGGAGGTCCCTGAAGATCATCAAAGACACAAACCATCCCCACAACAACCTGTTCTCCCTGTTACCCTCAGGGAGGAGATACAGGGTTCCAAAAGCACGCACAAATCGCTTGAGGAACAGTTTCTTTCCGCAGGCCACGAGACTCCTTAACATACACAAATAGTGTAGTAGCCGTACTGTACCGTACTGTAGCTGCTACCATTACGTATGTCTAATGTTTAATTGTATGTCTAATAAGGAATATGGAATTTGCACCTGTATGTCAAATACGTCGAATTTAAAATGTTTAAGCACGTCTAAAGTATGCACATGACATGTGCACCTATGTGCAGTGAATATGCCACTGTCTCGGACTTGTCTTATCACTATAATGCCTTATTGCTTATTGTTGCTTATTGCTTATTGCGTATTGCCTATTGCCTTATTGCTTATTGTTTTTGCACTCATATGCCTTGCTATATTTGTACTATGTTGTAAACGGAGTCCACAGCACAAGAATTTCACACGTGATACTTGTACCATGGAGTGACAATAAAAATCTTGAATCTTGAATCTTGAATCACAATATCCATAGTATTGATATATTGCCTGATATCACAATATCCACATAGCATTGATATATTCCCTGATATCACAATATCCATATAGTATCTTTATATTGCCTGATATCACGATATCCATATAGTATCTTTATATTGCCTGATATCACGATATCCATATAGTATCTTTATATTGCCTGATATCACGATATCCATATAGTATCTTTATATTGCCTGATATCACAATATCCATATATATTGCCTGATATCACGATATCCATATAGTATCTTTATATTGCCTGATATCACAATATCCATATGGTATCTTTATATTGCCTGATATCACGATATCCATATAGTATCTTTATATTGCCTGATATCACAATATCCATATGGTATCTTTATATTGCCTGATATCACGATATCCATATAGTATCTTTATATTGCCTGATATCACAATATCCATATAGTATCTTTATATTGCCTGATATCACAATATCCATATAGTATCTTTATATTGCCTGATATCACGATATCCATATAGTATCTTTATATTGCCTGATATCACAATATCCATATAGTATCTTTATATTGCCTGATATCACGATATCCATATAGTATCTTTATATTGCCTGATATCACGATATCCATATAGTATCTTTATATTGCCTGATATCACGATATCCATATAGTATCTTTATATTGCCTGATATCACAATATCCATATAGTATCTTTATATTGCCTGATATCACAATATCCATATAGTATTTTTATATTGCCTGATATCACGATATCCATATAGTATCTTTATATTGCCTGATATCACAATATCCACATGGTATCTTTATATTGCCTGATATCACGATATCCATATAGTATCTTTATATTGCCTGATATCACAATATCCATATAGTATCTTTATATTGCCTGATATCACAATATCCATATAGTATTTTTATATTGCCTGATATCACGATATCCATATAGTATCTTTATATTGCCTGATATCACAATATCCATATGGTATCTTTATATTGCCTGATATCACGATATCCATATAGTATCTTTATATTGCGCAGGCCTAGTTGGCATCACCTATAACTGACTCTCATCAACCCTGCAAGGCCTCCATAGCTTGAGCCACGGGTCACTCCCTGATTGCTGTTGCCTAACAGACCTTATTCGATTGACGTCACTCACATACGGGCACGCCCACTGCCGCCATGTTGTTGACATAGCGCAGCTGCTTTAAGTGACAGCCTATGTAAGAGCAGCGTTTATAGGAAGCTAGCCGCTGTTAGCATTACCTGTGTCGTTCCAATTGTGTTCAGATGGTGACCTGCGTTACACACGGCTGTAGTAATGACAGCAATAAAGTCCCCGTGGTTTGTTTCTATCTCTACCGTGAAGGGAGCGAGACAGAGGATACGTCAGCAGCACAGGAGATGTGTGGATAGTTAGGAGAGACAGGTGAAACTTTCTGACAGCTCCTCACAGCAAAGTCTGTTCACCTCGTTTTTTCTTTTGTTTATTATTACAGGCATTAACGGCAGCATACAAACAACAACTCTGGGGTTTTTATTGCTGTCATCACTATCGCTATTTTGTAATGGAACAGAAACGACAATAAGGCCGTTACTATAGTTGTCAGCTGCAGGACGGTATGTCAACAATATGGCGCTGTCCGGGGTTAGCGAATAAGGTCTATAGGTGCTCAGGCTAATGGGCCCCTGCTGGGAGAACAAAAGACCCAGAGAGCCACATGGCTGCAGAGCCCTGCAGGTGACAGGCGGTATCACCTGTTCAGCTCATGAGTGCACTGACCGGACTCATGCTGACTGACGATGAGAAAACCCATCAGACAGAAAATAAAGAGCGAGCCATCTACAGTATCAAAGGTATTGTTATGATAGAGCGAAACTGGATATTTTTGTAACAAATGTGCCAAAAGCACAGTGAAACAAAATAGGCAACTGTTCCACCCCTAATTCATTAGCAATTATAAAGTAATAGAGTCGCTGAGGAAGTATCATGATCAGTATTATGTTAGTTTTTTTTATTGTACCTGCATTTGAAATCCCATGAAACAAAATTAGATGATAAATGAATTCCCATGAACACAAGAAATACAAACTGATCTCAAAGATCTATGTGTTATTAGAACATATTACAGCACACGTCTTGTCCACTAATATTACAAAATACGTTTAACATTGTTTATATGTAAACCTCTATACATATTTCTCATGCTCCCCTGAAGGTTTTCAGAGTTTTGACTAAAGTCAGTTTTTTACTTCTGCATTATGGAGTGAGAAACCTCGATGGAGCCCTGGGGTGCTGTGTGTGGAGGTGTGAATGCTAACATGGCTCAATCTGTATGCCAAATATAGAGAAGGGGGAAAAAACAACCCATGCTAATCTGCTGCCAGTTACAGGAGTCCAGTTAGCCCAATCAGGAGAGGAATCATCTGGAGTGGAGAGGGGCTCAGAGAAGCCTAGATCAAGCCACTGATTGCAACAGCTCGAGAACAATGATGGCTGCCTGGGTCAGCACTGATGGCTGCACCACCCGGGACACCTGACATGCACGCACTGACGTACATGCACATGCACAAGCACACACACACACACACACACACACACACACACACACACACACACACACACACACACACCTTTAGTTAGTTACGTGTGTGTGTGTGTGTGTGTGTGTGTGTGTGTGTGTGTGTGTGTGTGTGTGCTTGTGCATGTGCATGTACGTCAGTGCGTGTGTGTGTGTCATTCACAATGCTGTTGGGACTGACCCTGCCAGGTTTACTCAGTGACCTGGCCATGCCCCTAAGGGCTCGCATTTGACCCTCTGCTTTTCACTAACAACACATAAACCAAAACAAGCCAGCGAGCTAACTTCCTATGAAGCTGCTACTCGCAAACAGAGAGAAAATGGGAGCCGGCCCTGGCCCTGCCGTGGGGTATGTAAATAGACGGGAAAAGGGTGAGGTTTGCATGAATGAAGGGGGTTTTCAGATGTTAAGTGTGCATGTGAGGGGAGTGGGGGAGAGAGAGAGAGAGAGAGGGAGGGATGGGGGGGGGGGGGGGGGGGGTAGGGGGGTCAGCATCGAGAGGGGTTTTCTATAGAGCATCTCCCCTTTGATCTGGTCCGCTCCACGTTACATCACTTGGGGACAAGAGGAAGGAGCACAAGGAAGGAAAGGCCTCTTCAAAGTGACCCTGTGGCTTTCTGGGGACGGGACCAAAGCTGTCAGTGGGAGCATCCACAGGTCGGGGGCGGCAGGGGCGGGCAGGGGGGGGGGGGGGGGTTGGGGTCAGGTAACTTCTGGCAACCGGAAATTAATTGATGGGAGAAAAGCTTCTCGCTGTCCCCGGGTGACCTTGCGACATGACGTGAGTTTGATAGTCGTCGTTACCCATTTGAGTCCTGTATGACACAGAAGGTATACCCACGTCCTGCAGCTGCTCGCTGCCTATTTATTTAGCGTGGATGTGCTCCTACTTGCGTGTGGGGGAAAATAGTGGTATTAAGACCCAGTTAATACAGGGTTTGTCTGGTGCCTTTTTAAAGTGGCCGCGCTCTCGCCCCGGGTCCTGCGTGGGAGTTGAGAGGCTGGCTTCGACGTGTGATACACAGAACAGATTGCTCTGAGCTTCTAGAATAGGCAGGTGAGTACATGCACATGTGAGCAACCCCCCCCCCCCGCCCCACACACACACACACACACACACACACACACACACACACACACACACACACACACACGCGGTACCTAAAGTGATCTAACTCATTCGCATG
>NC_139634.1:30585967-30610967 GCF_964638095.1 Poromitra crassiceps
GCTATGTGTTGAAGATGGCTCTGTTTGACTGAAAGCTAGTAGAATTAGAATTTATTAATTGTGGCTGTAGTTCATAGAGGGGAACAAGAGTAAGAAAAAAAGCCTCAATGTTGGTGGTGCCTTAAAGGAACACTCCGCCCATTTTCAACCAGCTTTGTATCATTAGAACATCAGTAGTATATCAGAAAACTGTAAACGGTTTTGAATTCTGTCATTTAATTTGACAGTTATTGAGTGTTAAAGTGTGGACCAGTGACATCACTGGTCCACACTAACTCAAATTAATAACTCATTAACTCAAATCAACTCTCAATAACTGTCAAACTAGATGAATGATGAATAGTTTGACAGTTATTGAGAGTTGATTTGAGTTCATGAGTTATTAATTAAACTCATGAACTTTTATGGCTGAACATTTATTAAATTAAATGACAGACTTCAAAACCGTTTACAGTTTTCTGATATACTACTGATGTTCTAATGATACAAAGCTGGTTGAAAATGGGCGGAGTGTTCCTTTAAGACTGTGGTTCTCAAAGTGGGGTCCGGGGACCCCCAGGGGTCCTTGAAGGGGTTCCAGGGGGTCCCCAGCAAAAAGGGGACAATTTATTTTCACTATAATTACATCCATAAATAACATAATGGCAGATTGTATGACTGTTTTGGTCATGGGTTCATACACGTTCTGTAATAAAACATCTAAAAGGAAAAATCTTAGCAGAGGGGGGACCCTGGGACCAAATCTTATCAAATGGGGGTCCATGGTCAAATCCGTGTCAGTTTAGGGGTCCTTGACGTGAAAATGTTTGAGAACCACCGGCTTAAGAGACCCATGGTCGTATACTCACTATAGTCATGCTATGAATCAAGAGATATTCTACGAATACTAAACATGTTAAAGCTTGTTTTGCGGGCCTTCATTATCTTGCCACATTAGTTTTATTACTAATGTGACTCCTGTTCATTTTACATCGTCGTACTGAAATGGAAAGGGGTTGAAAGCTGATCATGTGTCAGATCAAACTGATTCACCGTGACGCCAACCCAAACAGGTTGTAAATCTGCTCGCAAATCTGCTTAACTCACTCCTCCTGTGTCAAAGTGCATTAGATCAAGCCCCTCCCTTTGAGATACAGCCCGCCACCCTACCCGACAGCCACAGTTTGAACCTGTTGCTTTTCTATATCCCCATGCTGCCTATAGCGAGCGGCTCCCCCACTTCTCCTCAGACCTCCAGTACAGACTCAAATCCTTCAGCTTTATTGCTCAGACTCAAGGGCTGCAGGTGCACGGGCCACAAAAGGGGGGAGAGGAGAGGAGAGGAGAGGAGGGGAGAGGAGGGGGTGAGGGGTGGGAAAGAGAATGGTCAGTCGGGAGATAAGAGAGGAAGGAACAGCCCCCCACCCCCCTCCCCTCCTCTCCTGGTTTAACCTCTACAACCCCCCCCCCCCCCCCCCCCCCCCACACACACACACACACACACGCCCCCTCCCCACCCTGCCCTCCCCACACCACTCTGTTTTGCTCCACTGCTTTGCCACACGTGAGAAGAGTGCAAACTGCGAGTGGTGCCGCCTGGCGCTACCAGGCCTTCCTGGGTGTGTGTGTGTGTGTGTGTGTGTGTGTGTGTGGCAGGGGGACAGGGGGCAGGCGTGGCCCTTTTCTTCGGACCCAGCAGAGGAGCAGTAATGAGTGCAGCTGTGCCCCACCTTGCCCTGCCCTGCCCTGCCCTGCCCTGCCCTGCCCTGCGCTGGCCCCTCCACCTCAGCTCACCTCACCACGCTAGCCTCTGCCTCCGACACGGTCCTACTCCTCCTACACCTGCAAACTACAGGCATGATCATTCAAATGGAATCGAGATGAGCCTCCTCAAACCTACGAGACTGCCACTAATATAATATTATTATATATTATTGATCATTGCCTTTGTCTTCTTTTCACAGATTTTGTCATTATTCTCCAACAACACCACTTTGGGCTCTGTTTAAAGGAGAACCTCACCGGAAAACGATTCATTTTGCACATGATCTCACACATATCCGAAAGCTGTAAGCAGTTTTGCAGTCATTCAAATCATTTTATAGTTTGACAGTTACAGTATAGACCCTTTTCACGGGGGACATTTTGGAAGTTGGAAACCCTCATTAGCTGTTTTGCTTACACCTGTGTTTACCCTGCCTTTTCGACACAAAATGGCCATCGTGAAAAGGGTCTATTGTTGAGAGGTGATTTGAGTTAAGTTGTGGACCAGTGATGTCATTCATGCACAAATGACATCACTGGTCCACAACTTGACTCAAATAAACTCTCAATAACTGTCAAACTAAGTGTGCAAAATAAATCAGCATTGTTTTTAGGTGAAGTTCTCCTTTAACTTGCAAATACAGTACATCATTAAATACCTTTGTACCTGTGTGTGATATGATGACTAAAAATGAACCAAAAAATGGCCAAAAAAATGAACTCCAAATAGAGCTGGACAGAAATCCAGATCGTAAAAAAATAATAAAAATCATCATCAAAGCAGCCTCATCAAAGCGTAGGTAAGTGGTGACTTTATGTAAGAATGTGTTTTGTGGTTGAGATGAGTCAGGCTTTTGGAAGGCCTGAGGAAAGCACGCCATGTGAGTCAGAGATATGTCAGACTGCTGTGATGGCGGCGGAGAAACACACCTAACTGGATAGAGGAAAGGGCAATATGTCTCACGGCTGCTGTGCCAGGTGTCTGTACCTCCAGCTTCCAGCTATACACAAAAAGCCATATTAGTTACCTGTATCACTATACTGCAGTGTGCATATGCTAGCACACAAGTGTATATACGGTATATAAACTCTAGTTCTCTCTCTCTCTCTCTCTCTCTCACACACACACACACACACAAACTGGTCGTATGTTACTGGAGCTCTCCCTGTGCAGGGAACACACCCTCGGGACAGGAATAACAGGCCGCTCCAGCGCATGAGGACATCCGAGACACCGTGGCACCACAAGCATGAGGACTCTCTACCGTCTCTCTCTCTCTCCTTATCTCCATCCTAATCCCCAGCCGCTGCACCATCAGCTACTGTTTACACCAACCACAAGTCAAGAGCAAGAAGCAGAAAGTGGACTTTCCTCATCCCACCAACCTGCTGAAGTCCTCCGGAGAACCTCTGAGGAGTCGGGAGGGCCCACAAGTGTGGAGAGGGAGCCTCATATTGAAAGAGGATTGAAATTTACATGACAACTTAGGAAAAATGCTTTTTTATTACTCATTCATCCCCTAAATCACTTGGCTCCCCCCCCAGCTCCTTTCCTCTGCCCGAGCTATTAAATCACCATCTTGACCCTGTGACCCGGGGCCGCAGCTTATAAAGAGCGCCCCCCCGCGGTCAGAGGCCTGATTGTAACATTTGAATATGAAATGGACTCGGCTGGGCCTGGAAACAGCCCCACGCACCACCGAGACACAGGCTGACCCCCAGGAGAGAGGACTGCCTCGGCAGCTCCAGGGCCTAGAGAGGCTCCCTTCTTCTTCTTACTTGACTTGAGAGGGATGAAGACTGGGCTGTAGGGGAGGGTAGGGGTTGAGCGAGAGTGAGGGAGAGGAGAATGAGCGAGGGCAGACATTTGAATAAGACAAGAGGCGATGGCTGTTTGCATGACAAAGGGGGCCGCCATCTCCCCTGATTGGTGTCACAGCGCGGCACTAAAGCCATGCAGCCCCCCCCCCCCCCCCCCCCCCGGGGTGGGGTGATGTGTGGAGCACAGGCATGTTTATGCGTCCTAAAGGTGTGATATTAGGGGTGGGATATCGGGGGGGGGGGCGCCCGTCGTCAAGTTTCGGGGTTAAACTGAAGAGCGTGTGTTTTCTATAGGGCGGAGAAGTTTGCCTTTTCACTCTGACAACAAAATTGCTGTTTTAAGTGAGCGAGGGAAGTCCAAGAGATGACTTTGTCACTAGATGGATTCAACTTTGAACCTTATAAAAATTGACAGCAAGACATACATGCTCCGACAGGAGAAGCATCGATGCCGGCCGATCTTTAATAAGAACGGCTCTGTTGCAATAATAGCGGTGCCAGAGGCAGGGATTTTACAGCTACAGCCAAAACACTGTGTTACAGCTGTAGCACTGTGTGTTTCAGCTTCTTGATCTCCTCAGCTCCACCTTCTTTGAAAAGTCTCTACTACAGGTATACTCGCCTCGTTCCTCACCTGTAGGCCCACCCAGGCCTCCTAATTGTCCCAGAGAGGCGTGAAGAGCCCCACTAGACCCCCTCCCTCCCCACCCTCGTACCCAGCTGGGCTGTTAGTGGAGCCATCAGCTACTGCAGGTGGAACAGTGGCACCACTAAAGTCCTGACCATCCAGGACGATTGACCACCTCCCCACCCTGCACCCAATGCCACCCCTCCTCCTGAGATTTCATAGGGACCGTGTGACAATACAAGTATAAAGATACGGAGGGGATCATATGAGTAGGCAAATTCAAGGCCTATGAAGGGGATTTCACAGCTCAATAAGTTTGGACAATTTATTTACAATCCCCATTATCACGGCTCCCGTGGGACTAGGTGTATGCATAAATATGGATGCATTTTCACAAAGATAGAAAATGGGCTGTACTGCAGATTAGCCGGGTTTGATGGACAAACCCTGCAAACACAAGGAAAAGTAAGTAAAAGAGTATAGGAGTGGGAGGAGTGGGAGGAGAGCGAGTTAGCGAGGTCACAAACTCTCTCACACACACACACACGCACACGCACGCACACACACACACACACACACACACACACACACACACACACACCAACCCCCTGCAGACAAAGCCTCCACAGGATCATCTGGGCAGTGCTGGCCCTCGGGGACACACCTCCAAGAGAGATGGCCTGACTAACTCTCCATGGCAACTAATCAATAAGTGACAGAGTCAGTCAGGACTGACCCGTAGCTGAGGGTGTCCCACCTCCCCCCATGTTCCCAGGGTTACACTCACCCATAAACCACACACACACACACACACACACACACACACACACACACACACACACACACACACACACACAAACACACACACAGACCAGACTACACTAAAAACACTATGTACCCCCAACCATCCTGGCCAGTTCAGTTCCCCAATAAATCTTTGTCCTTTATAGCTTTGAGTTTGTTGTTTGAGAACAGTATCTTGTGCATGTATATACTGTATACTGTATGTTCAAGTGTGCATGTTTTTGTTTTTGTGGTGGGTAGGGCTGGGCAATAATCAATATTATATCAATATCATGATATGAGGCTAGATATTGTAGAGTTTGAATATCGTGTTGTCTTTTCCTGGTTTTAAAGGCTGCATAACTATTACTTGCCTTTACCCACTTAGATATTATATCCGCATTACTGATGATTATTTATAAAAAAAAATCTCATCGTGTAAATAGTTTTACGAAATCACCAATCATCAGGGAAGGAAACCCTGTCTTTGCATTTTATTTTGATCACAATCTTGTTTTAATAAAATGTTTGTGACACTGACATCTTACAGTACATGTGGCTCTGGCTTATTATAACTGAACATTTAGCCCACTCTTGTAGAAAATATATTGTGTGTCACACTTCAGCCTAATACCGAGATATGATTTTCAGTCCATATCGCCCAGCCCTAGTAGGGAGTGGGAGGTTTGAATGTGTGTGTGTGTGTGTGTGTGTGGGGGGGGGGGGGGGGGGGGGGGGGGTGTACAGGTTACATGTGTGCTGAGTGAACACAGTCCCTGACAATAGCAATATGATCAGAGGGCTTCTGATGGGGCAGACTCTCCACACCGCCATTGTGCGTCGTGTCAATCTGTGTTCCTTCTCACTGTCCTCCACCAACACTAATCAATATCTGTGGCCTAGATGAGAGGCCTAATCTGCTCCCGCATCGCCCCCCCCCCCCCCCCCCCCCACCTCCATATGCCCCGCGCCACATTGTCCTGCCACAAGCCCATACTCAGCTCACTGTCCCAAGGCATAATGGCCGTCGAGCTCCGCACATATACACTACAAATTAAGAGCCACGCTACATGCTCCAGTGTTCCTAGACAAAGTTGATGCGTGCTATAGAAAACCATCTGCAGCAGACTCACTTTTACACTAGAGAGCCTGGCTTGACCCCTCGGCTCTCCTCGGCGCACACTGGAGCCAACCGTTTGGATGTAATTGCCCTTACAGGTTATTCAGGGAGGAAGCTTCTTAATCCGGTTTTCGCTCTTGGCTCTGTGTGTGTGTGTGTGTGTGTGTGTGTGTGTGCGTGCGTGCGTTTTTACACATCTGACTGCCTCCAACCACAATTAGCGTGGTTTTCAAAAACAAGTTCAAGTGAAAGCTCTACGGTGCTTTACTTGAACAAAAAGAGTCTAAAGAATCACCTTTGGAAAAAGAAAGCTAAATATACAACTCGGGCAGCAACAAGGTGGAATTCTCCCATTTCATGTGTTCGTGTGATTTATGTTTGTTTTGTTTAGGACAAAAGAGCGGCTAAGCCCGTCTCATATTTGACGAGTCTCATATTCACACACACCTGCCGGGCCTAAGTCAACACACCTACAGAGCGAGACGGGCGTAATGGATGACCCTCGCATTGAAGCCTAGAGTCGAGATAAAACCTGAAAGCTGGCGCGTCGACGTGTTCTGGTGCGGCTGGGATCGGCCCGCTCGCTCTGGGCACTGCTTAATGAGAGGCAACCCCAGAGTGGCGCTGGAGGTCACCCAAACACACCCACACACAGCTGACTCATGTGTGTGACATGTACAGTTTACAAGTCAGGGCAACGGTGTGACTGGCAATTTCCCTTCCCTCTGAGAATGGATAAAGGCCTGCAGGAGGGTTTAACAACTGTGTGAAATAATTGTAGTACATGTAAATAATATACACCGATGTGCTAGTGCAACTTTTAAGATAGATTGTTGGTGCATTCCCTGATTTTACAAGATGTTGTATGGAATTCAGTGCTGAGTAACACATGTACTGTATTAGCATCTCCAAGCTAAACGTATCCTTCACCAGAGACCCCTTATATGGGATCAAAGGCAAACAGAATTGAAATTAAATGGTTTTTGAACACTATTCCAACGTGACACAACACAAGCATGCCGAAGCTCTGACTATTGCAGAAAGAACACATTTGTATGTTTGATTGAAAATCAATGAAAATTTACATTTTGGACTCTGGAGATCTTTAGGTACCCTACCCAGCCGGTACCCTATAGCGTGCCGGTACCCTTCATTTAAATCATTTCCACTGACATCAATACAAGTAACTAGCTCCTGGGCCTGCGCAATCTGTGGAGTGGCGGTGGTGTGCTTGCCTTTGAAGCGTTTCCCACTCGGCATTCTTTGTGGTTGTGTACTGGTTGTGTAAGGCACAGCCATCCAACCACAGACATCATTAATGAGAACTTTGCATTAGCCAGCAAGTCTGTCGCTGCTCATATATACATCCAGGCAAGGGATTGAAAATGAAAACTGGGGGATGTACTTAACGAAAAATGGCCAAATGTGATTTTTTAAGTGCTGTGTCACTTGAGTGGGTGAGTGAGTGAAGGGGGCTTGAGAGGACGGTGCAGTGGAGAGGGGACGGTGCAGTGGAGAGGGATGGCCCTCGGTGGGTCCTGACCCCAGGAGGATTTGATGCCATTTTCCCACGCAGGGAGCCGACCTGAGAGGAGCTCGTTAACAACATCTGCCCCGGTTCAGGGAGATTAACCCCCACCCCCAACCCCCGCACCTCCACACACACACACACGCGCGCGCGCACGCACGCACACACACACACACACACACACACACACACACACACACACACGCCCCCCTGCTGTCAATCTCTGTACCTCACACTACTCTCACCGCACTGGACAGGCCAGACCAAGCTGGACATGCCGCTCTAGGCCACCCCCAGGCCTTCTGGAGAGCCCAGCCACATCAGATCAATACGACTTGACTCTCGCAGACACACCCACTAGCTTGTTTTTTTTTTGTAACCCGCGACACGCCAATCTTTTCCGTTACACTCGAAACTATGCTGTTATGTGACGTACGTCACGTCTGTGCAATCGGTCCCCCCAGAGGAGGTTCCAGATTTACTCTTGAGATTATGCAAAAGGTCTGTGTATTTTTGGAAGAAGGTGTGTTTCCCAAGTTGCAAAGCTGCCGAGCCGGTCGAGCAGCCGGGGTTTGTGATGTCACCAACGTCAAGTCTGTCAAGCAGATTTTTTTCGATTGAGTTTTCCACTCATCGCACTGACGTAAAAGGCACTCTTAACACACACGCACTCGTATTCCCGTTTACCACCTTGTTCACACACTCCCACAGGAAGACATGAAAGTGGCAGGGCATGTCTTGACACAAGATGAGGAGGGCCACCGGTGAAAAACAGGATCGACTGATAGATTGCCTATGGCAAGTGCTGCCGTGCTGCTGGAGCCGTGCATACACTGCAAACAGGCTCTCACAGACAGACACAAACGCAGAGAGAGAGAGAGACGCGCGGTGGCCGAATCCACTGGGAATCCGCTGAATCCATGTTCTACAGGGCTATAATTAGGTTAGTTTTTGGAGAGGGGGTTAAACAAACAGGGCCCGTGAGGTCATAGGCAGATGGAAGTGGGATCTGCCTGCACTTGCTGAGTGGGCACAGAGCTCCACATGACAGGAGAGAGAGAGGCCCTCCGGGCGCTCGGCAGGGGGAGAGAGGGAGGGGGGGGGGACCCCGAGCCTAAACACGGTAGGCCGGCCGGGGGGAGAGGGAGGGGGGGTATAGGCCTCACTGCCAGAACATTCAAACACACAATCAATAGCCATGCAGGGTCTCTACACACCTTTCTCCATCACACACATTTACACTCCCGAACCGTCGCAATTAGCTGTGCGATTTCTAGAAAAGCAAATCCCGGCGATCATGTGGGGAAGGCGAGCTTTTCTGGATAGATTATAAAAAAGGACTGTTTTGTTACAATTTTGTGCTAAAGCAGTGATTCCCAACCAGGGGTATACAGTACGTGTACCCCTAGGGGTACTTGAGCAGATTGGGGATTACAATTTATTTCCAAAATGTAAAAAAATAAAGAATAAAACAATCCACCTCATTTCATAAGCCCATTGCCCCCCCCCGGCAGGTGTCAACTGTTACACTGTACGCAGCCGATAAATGGCTCAAATGTAAATGTCCAGTTGCTGTCACACTGGATTCAGGTTTAGGGGAGCCCGGTGGCCAAAGGAAAAAGAGGCCAAACCCAAACACGGGCAGTTCAGCTCAGAATATATTTTCTATGGATTTACTCGTATGTCTGCATATTAAACTAAGAGTTATAGGACATTAGGAGAATCATGGCAAAACACCTCAAGGGGTACATAAGACAAAAAAGGTTGGGAACCGCTGTACTAAAGCTTAAACTCATATTATAAGTAAGATGCCTTGACTCTTATATCGAAAAGTAGAACACTGCCTATTTATCAAAGGAGTAGTGAAGTTGAAGGTGATTCTGGGATTTCATAATTTTTTGATGGTACATATTTTGACAAATGACACACACAAAAATCACTCTGTCTGGCCCACAGCAAACGCCTCTGACAGCGAGGAGCAGGACAGCCCACAGCAAACGCCTCTGACAGCGAGGAGCAGGACAGCCCACAGCAAACGCCTCTGACAGCGAGGAGCAGGAAGAGAACAGCAAATACCTCTGACAGCGAGGAGCAGGACAGCCCACAGCAAACGCCTCTGACAGCGAGGAGCAGGAAGAGAAAAGCAAACGCCTCTGACAGCGAGGAGCAGGAAGAGAAAAGCTGGCTTAATTGCAAAGAAATGAGTTGGAGAGTGTGATTAGATGACGGCTGGCTGCTGGCGCGCTAGAGTGACTTAAGTCCCCGTCAGTGAATGCAGGGAGGTCTGGATAATCTTTCCCTGCACAAAGGTGCGTGCATGGGGCTAATCCAGGCCGCTGTGCTGAGCTCTGGATCAAATCCTACAGGGAGTGTGGGAAGGCCAGCGGGACCGCCAGTACTTCGGCCCTCTCGGTGGCCGGGGCTTATTTGTCCCAAGGTGATTTGTAATAGCAGGCAAAACAGCGCTGCAGTGTATGAGGGTGCCAGGACCTGGACGAGTGTCCCTGACACGTTTATGTGAATGAATGCAATGCGTTTCCAGTATAATGTGGTGAAACATAACATCCACCTTATAAAAGTTGCTTCAGTCCGCAGCACTAAACCATAAGAGAACCAACCCAGACATGTAGAACAACCTGGTGCTCACATTGATGGTTTCCAAAATGCTCATGAGAAAATCAGCACACCAAAACCAAAAAGTGTGTCTGCATATCAGAAATCACCTGTGTAGACCTGCAAGAGACCGACTTTAAAAATTAATTTGATAGACACAGGAGTCATTTAACCTTTTTATTCTGTTTGTCAAATAGAATGTCACCAATTATAATTTGGCACGCCAAGATTGACACACAATATAAATTACATTTACAAAACTTCAACATAAGTTTCAGAAAGCATATCGGTTATGTCGGGCATGTCTACACCTTTCATAATATATATTTTTTGTGTAAGCGATGTGGATATCTTACACCAAATGGGAAGTGATGTGGTGGTGATGCTCTTTAGAGATTTTTTTATGACAAAAAAAGTATAGGGAATATAATGACATGGAAATGCTTAAAATAAAATCATGAAATGTGAACAATGCATTCATATGGCACCTGTGATGATGACAGCCAGTTGACCCAAATAAAATGTTGATACAGTCTATCTTCAACTAAAGTAAATATTGAGTGAAGTTCAGAGTGAATTGGTTGAACTGTGTGAAAAGGAGCTAGAAATATTAATGATTAGATAACGCAAAAACAAATACAGCTTTCCCTATCCAGAAAATACTAATATCAAAATCAGAAACCACTGAAGAAAGCTAAATTCCAAAACTGATGAGAAATGTAAAAACAGTGTATTCCTGCAAAATCAGGCCTATCGTAAAACAAAACATGAAATCAAATTCCACAAGTCTAACCAAAGAATTTAGTATAGGCTATTTATATTTAATAAAACAATATTAGAATGTTATGTTTTCAAGTCATGAGTCATACAGCCATGCAGGAGGAGAAATTATATAATTTGCCACTAATGTATAGCCTAATTAATATTCTTGAAAGGCTTCTGGAGGAATCAATGGGCCCAGTTCTTTGGGCCTGCCTCCACCAAAAAGCTTAAAATCTGTAATATTATAAAATTGGAAATATTGCAAATTTAAGAATGAAACTGTTGTGAACAAACTTTGATGTGTCAATTGGTCAATTCCACAATATTTGTGTTTGTAAAATGTTGTTAGTCAGGAAGAACAGGCATTCATTCAGCGTGTTTAAGATCTCCTCCTTCACACTTCGTTTGACACATCGCTTAAGATAATCACTTTGCTTTTCAATTTTACGCTCAGTTCATTCTTGGGAGGCATCTCCTTTACTTGACAGATTTTTACCCATCAGGCACCATCAAGTCTCCTATACAGACAAGCCCAATTTCCAAGTCTCATATCTCATATTACACACAAGAAAGAGTCACAAATCATGTTTCATACAAATTTATTCAGCATTTAAGAATAGAGGATGGTCTTAAAATAAGTAGAAACGTCAGTTTAAATAAACCTTTTCGTTCATGATATGAGTAAACGTGACACTGTCAAAACCATCACAGAACAAAAGGTTTCACAAAACAAAATGTAACATTTTCACGTGACAAAACAGAGAGTTCACAAGCTAAAAGAAAAGCATCTTACTATAAATAAAACTTGCGCTTGCGACCCGCACAGTCTTAACATTTCATTAAAACCTATAGGTCATGAAGGGGGGGTGGGGACTACAAAATTTGGACACAGCCGAGACAACTGACATTCTACAAATTAAGTGTAAACATTTATGAACCAACTCTCCATCCAGCTTTTCTGAAATACAACAGCCTCGTCATGAGGCCACATGCCTTTTCATAGAGAGAAAATATGGCATTATTTAAAATATAGAAGTCCAATTCTTCTACAGAAGTTGATTGCTTATACTTGTGATAAAAAGCCTCTTTGCAATGCAATTTACTCTTGATAGGCTCAACGTTCAGTTTCGGTCCATGATATGTAGTCTTAAAATGCTTTTTAAAAATGGACAACTCAGGAGATATTGAGATAAAATTGTTTTTTTTATAACCAAAACTACCGAACGTCGTTTCTTTATAGCAACCAAAAATGTTCAAGTATCCGAAGTACTTTTAAGTTTGAAGTCTTTTTTTATTTTCTTCTTGCTTAGATATGGGTTAGGGGTAGCGTCCCATTGACGCCAGTCCCTGCGGTCTGATAGTGCGGATGGACGCTGTGTAACCGGCTGCTCTGCAGGGAGGAATGGTCTCCGCTGTCCCCGCCGGGAGGCAGGTACATGCTTATCATATCCCTCAGGTCCCCCAAACACGCCCTCTGAGAGTGGGACGTGATGGCCGGCGGCGGTGAGCTGGGCTCGGTCTTGCACACGGACGCCATGGAGCTCAGACCCATGGCGCTGGTGGTCTGCTGCGTGTAGGCAGGGGACATGCCGTACGTGGACGCTGCGTTCATGTAGCTCTGCGCTGAGGACATCATCGGGTACTGGAGCCCCGCCATCTCATACCGGTGCATCTGCTGGATCTGCGGGCTGTTCATGCTGTGATGCTGCGGGTAGGCCAACTGGTCCTGCATGAGGGAGTACGCGCTGTTTGTCCACCCGTTCATGTGCGCGTAACTGTCCATGCGCTGCCCTACCGACACGGCGTTGTTGACAACATTGGCACCTGGCGCCAACAGGCCCCCGGGCAAAGAATACTTGTCTTTCTTGAGCAAGGTCTTGGTCTTCCTACGGGGACGGTATTTATAATCCGGATGCTCCTTCATGTGCATGGCGCGTAGACGCTTGGCCTCGTCGATGAACGGTCTCTTTTCAGCGTCGGTCAGAAGTTTCCAGTCGGCTCCGAGCCGCTTGCTGATTTCAGAGTTGTGCATTTTGGGGTTCTCTTGTGCCATCTTCCTCCGCTGTCCCCGGGACCAGACCATGAAGGCGTTCATCGGCCGCTTCACCCGATCCTGGTCGCTGGCACTGTTGTTCTTTGCGCCCTGCGCCGAACCCGAGTTGGACTGCGGGAGCGGGGTCTTGATCTCGGTTTCCATCATGTTATACATTCTTCAGGCGACTTTAGTGTTCACTCTCAGGCACGTAAAAAAGTTCACAATGAATACCGCCGAAAAAGTCAAAGAGGTAGAGATACTGACCAGTCTCATAAGAAGATGGGGAAAAAAGTTCTGCCCAAAGAGGCGAATGCGTCTGCAGGTGCTTGTGGTTTGGGTCCGCTGCGCGCTGCTCTGTCCCCCACGGCTCTGAAACAGAAGTCTGCAAACTTGTTCGCCAGGCTCATCTGTTAATAGCGGCCAGACCATGTGATTTGAGTGACAGCATTACAATGAGGAGCCGCCGACCAATCGCTGCGCAGCTCCCACATCCACAGTCTAACCAACTGAGCTGGACAGCACTCTGTTTTGGTTCGAGAAAGACGGGTGAAAGTTTTAAATCGCAGTTCTACAACCTGACCATAAGGAAATAAAACATGGTAAATGTACAGCCTAGTCTTAGAATGGAGCAGGTGTAGTGCTATATGGGCTTCAGAGAACCAAAACTGAAACCAAATAATCATTTTCGACAACAACGTAATCGCATTTATTTATTTATTTATTTATTTATTTATTTATTTATTTATTTATTTATTTATTTATTAACACATCAAATCAGTGGACATTATGTTAAATGGAAGTGTTTAACATTTGGTGTGTTTTTGGTCTTGGAACTGACAGTCAAATCGTGCATAAAGTTGAATAGCATAATGGATAATAATAGGCACTTGGCTACAGGGCGTTGCTGCAGACTTAAATTCTTGAGAGATGTGTCAATAACTTAATTAAAGAGGCGGGTCTCAACAGGCCAAAGTCCCTCTAATATTGGATGCAAAATAAACGTGACCAAAAACTGGAATATCTGAAACATTCCACTTCTTTAGCTGCGATATTTTTGCTTCCCTTTCCTTCCACCATTCAATAATTAAATATGGTTGAAAAATTCAATATTTTGACAACTGGAGCCATGCAGTAAAATCAGTTTATACTCTCGAATAGCTTACTTGTGACACATCTGTTATGGAACAAGTCCAACAATCCGATAGGCTACACATTTTTTTTTTAATTAATTAACTTTATTTTCTTTCTTTCTTTAATGTGGCCTTAATATTTCCATGGATTTAGCTAAACCTCATCCACAGAACTTTGTCTCAAGTGTTGCAGTCTGTCTTGGCGGTCCTACACTGGAAAAAAATAATCTCAAGTAATGTGGTCTAATTTTCAGTCAAAATATATCATTAGGCCCTATATAGGCTTATTTTTTTAACAATTGAAAAAAGACTAGATGGGGTGAGATAATTCCGCTTGTCTCAATTTGACTAAATTGTCATATCACTAAAGTGCCAATACCTTAAGATAAACAGGACAGAATAAAGCAGATCACTGCTATAAAGAAAATGACACCGGTATTTGTGTTTTAAACCAGAGAAATTACCTCGCCCCCCGATTGCCATGTGTGTTCACTTGTTTGAAACAAGTTGTTTCAGATCAATAGGCTGCTCAGTTCTAGAATAAATGACGCGTTAATGTGGGTGCTTTTTGCAGTGTATAGGCTACCCGCTGCAAAAACTTAATACATCAACGACCTCTTGTGGAGGGACGTGCCATCTCTTAACCAGCCCTGAAAAAAAGTTTATTTTGAGGCAATGGCAAACAAAATAGGCCGGTGGTGTCAGTAATAGCTCGTCGCTAAAATCGACAGCTCATGTCTGCGTACTTGTTGTCCCTCTGCTGTGCTAATGGTTATTAAAATGATGACGGTGGAGTGGCCTCATTTGCATGTGTCTCTTTACAAACGACCCGACACGCTGCTTCGCAGTTGAAACCGATTTCTCCACAGGGCAAACTTCACACCTGCTAATGATTACAAGGGCATCGCCCATCGACAACGTCAATTAACACCTCCAGCAATACTCCATATTTAAAGTAGCTCTCTTGCAAATGTATGCGCATTTGAGAGGATTTTCACCTCACAGCAGCGGGTAGGCAGCAAAACTGACTGTAGAGCGCATGCCTTACAGCTCATATGTCATTATGTCATTTATTATTACGAGAGCAAAGATACAAAAATATGTATAAACAAAATACAAATACAGAAATCAGATTTAAAAATTCATAATTCAGCTCATTCGGGATCAGTGTTCCCTCTGATTGTTTAATGACAGGATATTAATGTATCACATGGGCCTAATAAATATCTTGTCGGCCATTAGTCATTGCTCCACTTTATAGACGGGTTGGAATGCCTTGTTTTGAAAATAAAGATAACAAATAATAATCTGGCAATTTATAGGCTAATGCAATTTGTTTTAATTTGAAGATTATTAGGCTATAAATTCTATATCTGCTCAGGCTGGGCTTATGCTAAAACAACAAATACAAAATACAAAGGGCGTTAATAATAATGTTTGTTATCCTTTATGTAAGACTAAAATCATGTGACTGCAAACATAACAAATAGCTGAATGAAGCCGTTTTCACTCCTATCTTTAAGGGAGGAAAACAGGTCTCTCAGTCGTATAGTTAATCAGCTGAAAAGAGACATCACTCCATGAATTTCATTTTCGTGTTCAATGGGGCGTTATAAACAGCGCAAGGGCCACAAAACTAACGTCCAATTAGTAGTCATCTAATTCTCAGAGACCAGTTATTTGTTTATCTGGGTAGATCTAAAAACTGATCCCCTTGTAATCTTCTTATGGAAATTGACCAGTAGCGGGAAAAGGAAAAAACTATAGGAGTAACCCAGGTTTTAAATGAGGGCCTCTGCGCAGCTAATTTCCTAATTAAGGAACGACCACCAGCAAAGCTTGCTTCAGCCTCAGGGCTCTCAGGGCGCGTGCACGGCTGCACAATCACACTGTTGAATGTGGGAAATATAGGGGGTAAAATCAGTCCATCTATTTGGGCTATCTCCCAAAAATGAAACGAGCTGCCGTGCATGTTGCGTGGATGAAAATAAATTATTCTCACATCAAATTCCACTAATCAACTGAGCATAACTCAAATTATTTCTATATAGACGCTAGCCTATCTGAAAAATATCAGCGTTGAAAAACACAATACAATCGGATTGTTTAAAAGAAAGTATACTTCATTTAAATCTGACAACATCCCGTTATAACGCGTGTTGGTTAACAATGACCTATTCAACCTGGTACTCTAAAGCAACAAATAAAGTCAAAGAGGCAATGGCATGGCCTGGGCTGTTATCCTATCAATAAAAAGTGGAAGCAATGTTTGCCAATAGCTTTGGGGAATTAAAATCCATTCAATTTGACTAATTGACACAAAACTGCATTAATCCCACCTTTGTAAGCAATGCAGTTAATCTGCACAATGTCCGGACACTGGCGCATGGCTCATGAATGGAGCTTTGGTCAGAGCATTTGAATTCATGACGGACATTAACGATATGCAAGATGCATGGAAAACATATTTATCCCATATGGAGAGGAATAAACCGGCAAGGGAATATCAAAGCAAATAAATTATAAAACATTACTTTGGATGTCCATTTAAACCCCACGACCTCCACAATCAAACTTTTTTGTTTCAGCTCTGTGACTGCGGACAAGGCCTTTGGGAAACAGTAATTAACAAAGAATGGGTTTTCAATTACAGCCACAATAGAGACTGTCTCATTAAGATTTGCATGATTTTTGGACCAGGAATGCAAATGAAGATGCAATTTACGCACGGTCTGCTGTTCCATTGTGTCCCGTGAATGGTTGCGTCCTCCCCCCGTTCAGTACAGGTAAAATAATATTCACGGGTCATTTAAAGCAATATAAGTAGTGCTATTACCACCTCTGTATTTCACAAGTGGCTATATTCCTGATGTTAATTTGACAGGTTAATGTGCTTAATGTCTGTGTGTAATGCAGAGTCATAACTGCTTGAGGAATGGTTTTGCAGACAGCATCAGCCATTTTTAGGCCTACTGCATGCCTGCAGTGATAACTTGCACTTCTGATATTGTGATATACACTTGTGGGGACAGAGGGTGCTGTAAAATAAACATTAATTTCCTATGTGTGAAGATTTATGGTTGGATGCTGCTTTGGAAAATTTAGCCCATCCATATTTAAACCATAAACCAGATGGCAACAGGTATAATTAAACTTCATTTAAATGACATATAAATAGCATTTTAACAAGGAAAATACATTAGGTCTATCATGATCAAGCATAAGCTGTCAAACAGTGTGAGAGATGTACTTTGTAAATAATTAATTAATTTCTTAAATGCTATTTTTTTTGTTATAGCCTTCTCTTAAATAATAACTCAAACATAAACATTGTCTCTCCATTTTGCATTATATAAAGCTGAAAAAGTTTGGTCCCACTGAAAACCGTAACTTCTCATGAGTTATGGCAAACTCTTTCTCTCAGAAAGGCATGACAAAACTTTGTTTCCCCTCCTCATTATGAGGTTAACCTTTTTTGTTGAAATTCAACATTTAATAGAAATGTAAGATCCCTTGGTTCTGATGTATATCATTTTAATGGACAGATTGAAGCAGGAGTGCACAGGCATGAGGTTTGTACACATTACAAGTGGGTGGGTGAATTGAGATGTATGTGAGCAGATGTGGTACATCTGTATAAATGGAAAGGAATGGACATGACATATACTGTACTCCCACTGAAGATGGACTGAAAGAGCTCCTGACTGAGCTACGGCCCACAAACACAGCAGTTTTAAATATACCTCACATGCTTTTGTATATAATTGTAAAAAAATATATATATATATTGGAAAGTTTATACACCTTTTTCTGAATATAAAAAAAAATCAACATTTACATGTTTCACTGGAAATAAATGCAACTTGTTCCAAATGAAGAGTGACCCAAATCCTTGAGATCAGGAGATGTTCTGACTATATCTGATGGCCTCATGCATGCAGTTCACTGCCTCCTGGCCAAAATGAGAGTGGGTGAGAAAGAGTGCTGGCTCTGTATACTTCATGAGTGCATGCAGGCAAGGCTGAGCCTCAAGAGGAATGTCATTTTCTCAAGTGCGTTGCTCTCAACACGTACTTTTCGTAGATCAGTGGTTCTCAAACTTTTTCACGTCAAGGACCCCTAAACTGACACACATTAGACCACAGACCCCCATTTGATAAGATTTTGTTCCAGGGTCCCCCATCTGATGTATTGCTTTATAGATGATTTATTGCAGAAACTGTATGATGAAACCCATGAGCACAAATAGCCATATATTCAGACATCGTGTTACTTATAGATGGAATTTTAGTGAAAATAAATGATTCCCCTTTTTTGCTGGGGACCCTCATGGACCCCTGGGAGTCCCCGAACCCCATGTTGAGAACCGTCCTATAGATTGTTCACTTTTCTGCAGCCTCAGCCTTGTCCACACTAATCAAGAGAGAGTAAGGAGGAACGGAGGAAGCAGGCAGATTATCCAACTCACCATGTGCTGGGATGCCACATGTGAAGATCATCCAATAAGGCGCTGGAAGCCGCTCAGTTCAGTCATTATAGGTGAAGGAACTGTCACTCAAACCTTCAAAAGAGCCAAAACACACACTCAGAGGACAGACGCTTATATTTTCCAGGAGCGCTTTAGTGGAGTATTACATGTCAGGAGGAGAGACTCGGGGGTAATGGAGGACGCTACATTCTTGCCTCCACTGTAGCAGTTTGTGTTTTCATTGTGGTGGTGGTGGTGGTGGGGGGGGGGGATGCAGCCCAGAAGTGATATGTCCGCCACCTTGTTCATCCCTGTGGAATGTAACCATCTCTTCAGCTCTGGTTGTAAAACAACATGGAAAAAGCTATTTGCCTCCTATGTAGGTGCCTGTGAGGAATGCTTAAAACTTCACCCCCCCCCCCCCCTAGTAGGCCAAGCATGTCCATCCTCATTATGGTCCCGTGTGAGCAGGGCCAGGCCAAGGCTGCTGACACAGACCCGGGTGTAATCTCTTTAACCCGCCACTGTGGTGAGCAGACAAGGCGTGACCACCCAGCTCCTCTCTGCTCCGTCTCACTTAGCTGCAGGGAACAGTTAGCGCTGTACCACCTAACTAACCCTCATGCGGTTATCGGCGGTTATCACTTCTGGATGCATATTGGAAACACATTTTCTCGAGTATATACACTCAACACATAAGCGCGTGCCCAATTGCTTTCGGACGTGCATGCACACACATGGGATTAATAACTGTTACAAGACCACTCAACATAATCAAGTGCAGCAGTATGCAGTTAAAAATTCATATACTCACTGACCCTTGGCGGTCCCATAATTGACACATGCCTTTTTCGCTGTGGTTATTGACCAATGAAGCTAACAGCTAATGGAAATTATATCACGCCAAAGGACATTGGTGGAAGCTGTTTTAAATGAATATACAATGATTATTAGCTCCTTGGACTCATTTCTTAGACAATTACTCTTCACTTTGGCAGATTAGGAGAAACATTCATATTAACACATTTGGTATATGGCGCGTTAAATGAAAAATAAAATACTAAATTACTCTGAATTATAAGCTCGTATCCACTGAAAGCTAATTTCAATTCAGTTTTAATTTAGCAGAAAATTTCAATAAATATGCTTTTGCTTCTGAGCCACTGCATTAGGCTGGATTAAGCCATCCGCTGTCTAGAATGAGGGTGTAACTTGATCACTTGTGTGTTGGAACAAAGTCTGCCTCAAACTTCCTCAACCGAAGCTCTCCCCACACCAGAACCTGTAATCTGTGCAATGTTTCACCCTGCACAGCACATTACATATCGTATGCTGCTGTGAAGAGTTTGTGCCTGCTATATACAATAGTTCAGTAAGATCATCATGATATGCAATATGTATAATAATATAATAATACCATGTATGTTCAATAAAAGAGAATGCACAGTAAATTAGGCCTATATAAGCCTATTGCTCCATGATGCCTGTTTGGAAACTGTCGCATGTAATTGACATTATCAGCCACTTCTATATGATGATCACTTACTTTAAATACTGTTATTGCCTGCATGCCTGGCTAATTACAGCTCTCATTATTTTCCATGTATCTTTTGAATCATTGCCATGTTCTACAGTTTTCCAAAAACAATGGAAACTTTCTCCGTGTTTTGTTTGGAAGAAAGTGCTGAATCGTCACTTTTTGCTGTGCGCCGTGCCCCAGCAAGCGGCTCTCTTTTGTTTTAGCCATAATTGAGATCCCACTAATCTAGCCCCTTTTAAAAAATGAAACAGTCTCTTTGTCAAGCCTTCATTAGTCTAAGATAATATTGTGAGAATGCGCAATTAATTTGCAGTGTAACTTTAATTAATTAAATACATCCAATTTTGTAACATGATTAATGCCACCAAGTTGTTATCTATGTATTCTCCTCCAAAATGAATATGTAATAGGAATAGGTTGTGCATTAATTGCAGAAATTGGGGCTTTTAGGAACCCAAAACTGGATTGGTTAATTATAAAAGCTAATTTATTAAATCTTAAATAAAGAAACAAACAAGTATAAATTGATATATAAATCATGCGTACCATTATGCGTAATCTAGCTGTGATTTGGGAGAAAATGACAAATCTTTGTTGCGTGCCAAGCACTTGATAAAGGAGATAGTGGTCATAAATTTAGTCCCAGTCAAGGTCTCATTAAAAGGGGCATAATTTAATTAAGAGTTAGCCATCGCCCTCTAAATATATTAATTACCTTGAGCATGATGAGATGAGTGTGGCGATTATTGCGTGTTTCATTACAGCAGTGTTCTGGGAGCAGAGCAAAAAGAGCTGTGTTGACAACATAATGGATAGGCTGGCCTGAGATCAGTTTGGTCACCTTGCCTTGGGTTAAGCTCGCTCCGAGAGGTGAGGCAGAGGACAGCACAGGTCCTTCACCCAGGTACCATGTCAGCTCCACAGGGGAGCACACAGTGTAAAGGTACCATGTCAGCTCCACTGGGACCACACAGAGTAAAGGTACCATGTCAGCTCCACTGGGAGCACACAGAGTAAAGGTACTATGTCAGCTCCACTGGGAGCACACAGAGTAAAGGTACCATGTCAGCTCCACTGGGAGCACACAGAGTAAAGGTACCATGTCAGCTCCACTGGGACCACACAGTATAAACAGCTCCACTGGGAGCACACAGAGTAAAGGTACCATGTCAGCTCCACTGGGACCACACAGTATAAACAGCTCCACTGGGAGCACACAGAGTAAACGTACCATGTCAGCTCCACTGGGAGCACACAGTGTAGTAGAGGTACCATGTCAGCTCCACTGGGAGCACACAGAGTAAAGGTACCATGTCAGCTCCACTGGGAGCACACAGAGTAAAGGTACCATGTCAGCTCCACTGGGAGCACACAGAGTAAAGGTACCATGTCAGTTCCACTGGGAGCACACAGAGTAAAGGTACCATGTCAGCTCCACTGGGAGCACACAGAGTAAAGGTACCATGTCAGCTCCACTGGGAGCACACAGAGTAAAGGTACCATGTCAGCTCCACTGGGAGCACACAGAGTAAAGGTACCATGTCAGCTCCACTGGGAGCACACAGTGTAAAGGTACCATGTCAGCTCCACTGGGAGCACACAGAGTAAAGGTACCATGTCAGCTCCACTGGGAGCACACAGAGTAAAGGTACCATGTCAGCTCCACTGGGAGCACACAGAGTAAAGGTACCATGTCAGCTCCACTGGGAGCACACCGAGTAAAGGTACCATGTCAGCTCCACTGGGAGCACACAGAGTAAAGGTACCATGTCAGCTCCACTGGGAGCACACAGAGTAAAGGTACCATGTCAGCTCCACTGGGAGCACACAGTGTAAAGGTACCATGTCAGCTCCCCTGGGAGCACACAGAGTAAAGGTACCATGTCAGCTCCCCTGGGACCACACATAGTAAAGGTACCATGCCAGCTCCCCTGGGACCACACATAGTAAAGGTACCATGTCAGCTCCACTGGGAGCACAGAGTGTAAAGGTACCATGTCAGCTCCCCTGGGAGCACACAGAGTAAAGGTACCATGTCAGCTCCCCTGGGACCACACATAGTAAAGGTACCATGTCAGCTCCACTGGGAGCACAGAGTGTAAAGGTACCATGTCAGCTCCCCTGGGAGCACACAGAGTAAAGGTACCATGTCAGCTCCACTGGGAGCACACAGTGTAAAGGTACCATGTCAGCTCCCCTGGGAGCACACAGAGTAAAGGTACCATGTCAGCTCCACTGGGAGCACAGAGTGTAAAGGTACCATGTCAGCTCCCCTGGGAGCACACAGAGTAAAGGTACCATGTCAGCTCCACTGGGAGCACACAGTGTAAAGGTACCATGTCAGCTCCACTGGGAGCACACAGTGTAAAGGTACCATGTCAGCTCCCCTGGGAGCACACAGAGTCAAGTCTATCTGCCCTAATGAACAAACAATGCACAGAGGTTTGGAACATTTAGCGTAACATTCAGGTAATTATTTGAAATTTTTGTTACAAGAATTACCCTCAAGGAAATGATATTCTTCTTGAGACTGTCATTACCATGAATATGAGACAAAATTACACTTAAATTATGAAAGCATGTGTAAAAAACATTTTAGAGGCTAGTTTTACATAAAGAATCATTAATCAAAATTTTGAGTTATGATTTTAAACGGGATGAATCAATATTTGTGAAAAGCTACGAATCCAATTTTCTGAGATGTCACCAACTGACATGCTGGAGCTGGTCGATGCGTACGTGTATAGGTGGCTGACTTTGCGGACTCACAAAGTGATGACGTTTTCAATTCAAATGAGTTAACTTTCACATAGTTTGGAAACGGAAATTGTAGCCACATCCTTAGAAAACGACCCGCAGCGTCCACAAAGTCAGTCTCAAATTCACAGTCAGTGAAGCAGCTCCAGAAAGTGTTGATTTATGAGTCTTACAGCTCTCTTGCTTCTATCTGTTTTGGGGGGCTGGGGGGGATGTGTTCGTGTACACAGTCAGGAAAAAGTTAAATTGTATTTTTTTTCTTAACTTATTAGATGCACAATATAACTGCTTAAGTAAGCACTAACCGCCTATTCTACTGTAAGTGAACCAGCACTGTCCAATCTGTGGTGGGGGGGGGGGGGGGGGGGGGGGTACACGGTACAGTAATAATGCTTTATTTTGTATCTTGTATGGACTTGGTGACTAGATGGTGCTTTTCACTAACACAGCAAATAAAGGACTGTCTTGGGGGTGGGGGTGCCACCTATTTGTACACACAAACACACACACACACACACACACACACACACACACACACACACACACACACACACACCAGAAGCGAGAGGGGTGCAGGAAAGGGGTAGGGGGGACAGCTCATTGCCCCATAGACTGATGTGTCAATGAAACATACAAGGTGTTGCCGCTGCTTTGGAGCGGTTTCTCCCAGCCGCGCTCCTCTCCTCCCTGACAGCAGCACAAAGAGGCTAAGCTACCACTATCTGCAAGCAGGCTCTCATTCTTGCTTTCATCTTTCTCTTTCAAGCGCTGTGCCGCTCACTTACACAAACAGAGATGTATGTGCTGCTTGTGCAAACACACGGTCAGCATAAAACCACTGATGCATCCCCGTGTACGGACATATAGAAGAGGGGAGAATACTTCCCACTCGGGGGGAATGTCTCCATTGTCAACATGTTGTGTCAAAATGGGAATACTGTAGACTGTATGATTTGTATGAATACAAATAAATAAATGTATCATTGCGTTCTGATTTTCAGAGCACTATATGATTTTACGCGTATTTCTTTATGTGCGCGTGCTTTTAATTCGAAGGGCCAGCAGCAACACTGTCATTTTTCTATTTGACTTGGAAATATCCTCCAGAAACTTCCAGTACTCTCTGTTCTGCCTCGTTGTTTTTATTATTTCCATTCAGAGTAGAATGACATCTAAGACCAACGAGTGCCACCAGAATTAGAACAGGATGAACCAGACATTCACAAATATATTCGGAACTGATACTTAAACAATTTGTGAAATTTAAAAGTGCCATTCACATCTCTCAGAATTTTTATGCTGCGCATAGAACGCGTGTGCAGAACTCATAGAGCACCAAGCTCCTTGCACCCTCTCCCTAAACACCCCCCACCCACCCACCCACCCTCTCTCCCTCCCTCCCTCTCCCCCTCTCTCTCTCTCTCTCTCTTTATACTGCTAACCTGCTCCTGCTCTGGCCAGAAAATTGAGGACACTCACCCAGCTCTGACCCCCTGAGGCTGCTGCTTCCCGATCCCTCTGACAGCCACACGCACACACCTTCTGCTGCTGGCTGTCACCGGGCCCCAGGAGAAGGACCACGAGGAGGTCTAGCAGAAAGGACTGCAACAAAGCCGTGACACCCACCACAGAACATAGCCGCAGACTCCAGCTACGGCCATGAGGAGTACCAACCACCACCAGCACCATGGCAGCTCCCAGTGCGGCAGGGAAATCTAAAGAGAGGCAGGAGAGAGAGAGAGAGAGAGAGAGAGAGAGAGAGGGGGGACCGGCCAGGCACCGGTGTGGTAGTGCACACTGCAGCTGAGCTCTCCCTTGCTCTGGGACCCATCTCATTCAGCCAAGATTGCTTCATACAAAAGTTGACAATGCACCAGTGAAAGCCATTGTTGATATTCAACATTTTTTAAATAGCTGAGCAGAATGGACAACATGGCAGGCCGCAAAACTTGGCAAGGGAAAGTGACCTGGAGCTTGCCGTTTGAAAGGGTCTGCCATGCCAGGCGAGTGGGGAGAGGGCCGCCGTGCAAAAAAAATAAAAAGGGAGAGCTGGTGTGAAAGAGCTGGAAAAA
>NC_139634.1:30613467-30650967 GCF_964638095.1 Poromitra crassiceps
TACTCAGCAGATCAAAGGAACTTCCCCCATGACCAATGGGAAGAGTTGACCTGTGACCCGCTAATCAGCCACTCAGCACTCCTGCTCCTGTCGGATCTGTGCCACCAGATGAGAAGACAGCGTTTGTCCCGACGGAGGTCAGCAGCAAGCGAGAGGGCGGCACACGGCGTTAAATCTCGATAAGGCTGGAGCCATGCTGACTTGGTGAACACACGGCACGGGCGTACAGAGCGCGTTATGGCCAGCTTTCACGGCCTTTCTCCTTCAGAGAGAAAACGGATCGACGGTATTCAAACTAAAACGCCTTATATCCCTCTCAGCTGGGCGGACACAAACCACCAGGCCCGACAAAACCAGGTCCTTCTCAGAATCTCAGAGCATAAAAGCCGCATGTGAAGTAGTGAATGTCCAAATCAGGGGCAAAAGAAAGAGAACACAAAACAAACCTGGCGAGCGTACAGGAAGCGGTGTTCGTCACAGGCGCCCGCAAACCGCACACATGCACGAACAAAGGGTGTTTCCTGTGCGTGTGGCCATGACACACGGGGGGGGGGAGGGGGGGGGGGGCGGGACACCGAACATATTGTTTTGGACCCTAACGGGCCGCCTGACTGAATGGTCCTCTTGCTGCTAATTAAGTGCTAATGGCAGTTCCCCCTGCAGAGAATACTAATTAATGGTCCATTCTTCTGCGCGCTGAGTCTGTACTCCACACAGCCTAATGAGGGGAGGCAGGTACGTCTTCTCCCAGGCTGGCCTAATAAGCACCAGGCAGTGGGGTCTGCATGAGGGGGCCATACCAGGGGCCTGTTTCCTGTTTCCCTAATCTTAAACCACCCCCCCCCCTCAGAACACTCACAATGACCCATAGAGGTAATTATAGGATTATTTGCCCCATAAACTGAGAAAGTAGGCCGGTTTAAGGTGTCCAAGCGGTTACCATTAATGTTACAGTCTCTGTATTGGTGTAAATATAACATTAATGTAAAACAAATGCTGAATGAAATAGAAAATTGCATACAAATCTTTACTCCAAACAAAGGTATTTGGGGGGAAAGTGTGTTTTCCGTCACACTACAAAGTGAAATTTACATAACTTAGTATGTAACTATTTGCATGCTACTTGCACACCACAACGCACAAATATAAAAAGTAAATGGGAAAAACTGTTCTTCCTTCTTGAAAAAACTCTCGACAAACCGAGTACCATTTAATGCCGGGTGCATTTTCCTGTGTGTTTCCCCTACAGAATTACTAGCGAGAAACTGCTGATGTCTCTGAGAAAACAACTTCTGTTTTATATAGCCTAGTTTCCAGCTCGAGAATATGCACTTCTGAAAAATAAATAAATACATTACCTGTTTGGAGGCAGAAAGCCTGGGAATCAGATTCAAAGTGCTGAAGAATGAGGAGCACGTGCGAGTGTGTGCGCGGGGGGCTTGCGTGCGTGCGCGTAAACACCGATTCAGGATGGCATTGGAATTACCTGAGTGAGATAATGGCGGTGCATTAGATTAACTTTCATTCCTTAAATGCAACACATTTAGGCAATCTTGTCCCCCAAAAACATGTCAATGTCTGAAAGGCCTCCCTCTCGCTATCAGGAGCCACTGGTCCCCCCACACTGATGCAGCTGGCAAGGCGCTGCCGTCGACTGTCAAAACGCAGCGCCAGATCTAGTTATAAAATAATTGAATTTTCATATCAGAGGGGACCAGAGTCCCGGCAGACAATAGGACTGCTGAGTCCTCTCTGATATTGGCTCAGGCCCTTTGCCACGCGCATGAAATCAGTATGTTAATGTACCGGGGTTTTCTTTTTTTAAGGGCACTTGTGCTCTCGCAATGTACTACCGATGCGCTTTCAAAAAATTGCAACTATTGATAAGTAGGCAGCCAGCAACCCCCCTCGACCCCTCCTCCCACCCAACATGCCCAGCCCACCCCCACCCCCCCCCCACCACCTCCCCCCGACACCACCGAGGCTCTAGACGTTCTCGCGCCCCCCCCCCCCCCCCCCCCCCCCTCCCATCCTCCGCCATTATTAAAATTGTAATTTATTTTTCTAAATCAGAATGACAGCTTGCTTTCTTTTCTCTGCAGCAGGCAGTGAATCACCCGGCTTTAATTACTTTCGTAACTTCGCTGACCCTGTGAGCGCGCTGCTCTGCCAGAGAAAATGGGACCTCCAACAAAGGCCCTCCACAGCCACCGCCGCCTCTGTTCATTCAGAATGCGAAAAAATTTATCAAACTAGGGATTTTATAAGATTTTGTTAACATTTCACCTCCTATCTTTTTCACACTCCACAAAACTCCCCCCACTCCCGCGCTCGCAGCGCGCGCTGCACTCCCCAATCTTCTGGAACCACCTCCTGAAGAAATTGGGTGCACGGGATAACTAAACAACCTTATTCCAACTGCGTGTGTGTGCGTGCGTGTGTGTGTGTGTGTGTGAGACGTGTGTGTGTGTGTGTGTGTGTGTGTGTGACGTTTGTGTGTGTGTGTGTGTGTGTGTGTGTGTGACATGTGTGTGTGTGTGTGTGTGTGTGTGTGTGTGACGTGTGTGTGTGTGTGTGTGTGTGTGTGTGTGTGTGTGTGACGTGTGTGTGTGTGTGTGTGTGTGTGTGTGTGTGTGTATGACGTGTGTGTGTGTGTTGACTCAACAAGGTCTCTCTGGGTCACGACAGCCAGAGGTCATTGCATTATCAGTAACGCCCTCATATCCAGGCCGTGGCCTCCCCAGCAGGCGGACAGACAGAGCAGGGTCCTGGGCCCACAAAGCCCAGATCAACATGGGATGAGCGCTGTGTTTGATCACTTCACAGACCTTCTGGCCCCGCAGACTTCAGGGTCAAGCTTCATACAGCAAAAGACTGTCAGAGCCTATCACACCAGCTATCGACTGCCATGTCTGACCACAGGTCACAGCTTCTTTTACTATTCAAAAATCACGCAATGCTGTCTGACCATTAGAACATGAATGGTGGCACTGATCTGCGAGACATCCATCTGCGACTTTTTAAGTTGAACAGAATAGCTTTAAGCGATTGGCCCCCTCTCTTCTTTATTGCGTTCAGCAGAGTTCAGCCGTGTTTCTTGTTCGCCAACAGATCCCCGCTTGGCTCGCATTATTCCCCGTGCCTGTCTTATTAACGTAGCTAATATGGTGTAATCCCTGCTATCGCTCTCACCTTCCCGCTGGCGCGTCCCTGTTTTGGGCCGCGCCGCTGCCGCTGTGTGAACCAGGGGGGGGGGGGGGGGGGGGGGCAGCGCAGGGCTGCTCTTTCGCTGACTGCCTGATAATTGAATGAGCGATTATCCCTCCCATTAATAGACAATGATACAGAAAGCACAGCCATATGTACGGAATATTAATGAGTGGCTGCAGCGGCCTAGATAAGAGGAGCGCCATGCAGTCGCTGTAATAGGGGTTAAAACAATTTGCCAGGAGTGCGAGAGCCCCCCGCGCCCACCCGCCACTCGCTGTAAGCAAAGCCCCCCCCCACCCACCCAGCCACCCGACCGCCCCCCCACCCACCTCCAGCCTCCCCACTATGCTAATCCTTAGTCGCCCAGGACTTTAGGCTGCCACCATCCAGCCGCCCCCCCATGGCCTGGACTTGTGCTTGGCCCTGACCTCACTGCTGCCCAGGCCAAGCCTCCATTGTGTGGGAGAGTGCAAGCAGGGTCACTTGGCCACATTAGTAACATGGTAATGATGGGAAGCAGGAGGTGTTTAGTATTTATGTTATGGGACGTTTTATTACAAGGGAGAGGAGGATTTGCAATCAAGCTATAGCCTAGTTCTTATATCACTGATAAAACAAAATAAAATAATAAAAATCACAACACGTGCCCCAGGAAATTTGAATTTGGTGTTTACAGCATTCCCTTAGAGTTTCACACCCGAGCTTGTCTTCATATCACAAATAATGTGTTTTTCTTTCTTTTTTCCTCCCATTTTTCTCCCCAATTTTACTTGGCCAATTCCCTGTCCCGGTCGTTGCTCCGCGCCCTCTGCCGATCTGGGGAGAGCCGTAGACTAGCACAAACTTCCTCCGATACATGTGCAGTCGCCATAAGCTTATTTTCACCTGACAGCGTGGAGCAGTGGTACGCAACCTTGCCCTACTCGGTAGCCACATTGACAAAAAGAAAATCTTTGCAAGAGCCACAATTGGCCCGCCTCCGATAATATCTGGCCCGCCAGATGATTTTGCAAAAAAAAAAAAAAAAAAATTTTTTTTTTTTTTACAGTGCACCTGAACGCAACATGCAAGATACCCACTGAATAAGTGTCCAAATGTTCACGTCATTCTGGCCAATACTCCACTTCTGTTATAACATTTCAGTCTGGAATATGGAATATCTTTCAATAATCTTTATGACTAAAAGGCTACATTGAAGTAGAAATTTAAATAATAAACTCATTGGTTTTGTATTTATTTAGCTTCAAGAGTGCATTTTTGTTTGTGTGACCCTCAACACAGGCTTTGAGAATCCCGGGCCACTTACTGATACTTATGTTTAAATTAACCCACTCATATTCTGGTTTATTTCAAGAAAAACATTTCGGCTAGTGGAAATTCTAATTGGCTGGTAACTTTAAAATCTAGCAGCCATATTGGCAGGTGGTCAAAAAAGTTAATTTCAAGCCCTGAGAGCAGGTGGTGACATAGGAGTGAGTGAGAAAAGGATCAAATATTGGTGGTTAAGAGACTGAATAATGACATCACAACTGTTAATTTAAAATTAATATTCCTCTAAACCTGGCTTATTCAAATGCCCCAAATTTTCTGCGCTGGCGCCGTTCAGCCCCTCAGCAAAACCTGGTAGCGAGGACATTTTTTGTGGCCCTCTCTATCATCAAAGTTGCCCATCCATGGGTTACGGCCTGACAATATTTGTTCGGCCCCCGGCAACAATCTGGGTTTCTCATGTGGCCCCCGATGAAAAATAGTTGCCTACCCCTGCTCTAGACTCTAGAGCCTCGTGTTGATTATCCCTGGCGTGGAGTTTCACCGGCAGGACATAGTGCGTGGGAGGATCACGATATTCCCCCCATTTCCCCTCCCCACCAAACAGGCCACCTGACCAACTAGGCTAGACACATACCCTTAATCCGGCTTCCCACCCGCAGACACGGCCAACTGTGTCTGTAGGGACTTGACATCCGGAAATACCGCTACTGGGAATGGAACCGTGGGTCTCCAGTCCGCGGTGGTGCTTTTACCTCGACACTACCCAGACAGACGCCCCAAGTAAGGTGTTTTTCCAGACATAACGATGACATGCTTAAGAGGTAAAGACTCAAGAGCATCAAGCCAAGCCAACACTGTCACAAAGGCCTAATAGCAATCATAACCCCCACGCACAGCAAATTTCACCATTTCCCTAAAGGCTGCATGCAGGTGAAACAGTTGCGGCATAGTTCTACATGAACCGCCATGCCGATCGATAGCTACTGTATCTATTAGCAATGGAAAGCAATATTTCCCCTTTTACCTTGCAATAGTTGTGCTTAATGCTGTACCTTATGATAGGACTGATGGCAAAAGAAAGGCCAGTAACCATGGCGACTGTGAAAGCCATTGGTTTCCTTTTCAGCAGAATAATGAACTTCTCTCCTCTGTATGTCACTCTTCCACTCCGCTCTCAGCCTCTTCCATTCAATTGGAGTCCATGCGTCCTTGAATCCCTCATCTCTGCCTTATAATTTGCCAAATGAGAAAAACAGAAAAATGTTCAAGGTTTGACAAATAATCTAAGCCCAGGCGTAGGTCTATCTCAAAATCAATTGTATGTATATGTATATATATATATATATATATATATATATATATATATATATATATATATATATATATAATTTTTTTTTTTATGTCCTCTCATTTACAATAGTTGTGTACAAAGCAAGCAACTACATTTAACATTTCAATACTGAAATAGTTGTGGTTTAATCTTTACGGTTACATTTTCATAAAAAATAGTCTTGAACAATTAAACAGGATCATCTATTCTGGCCTACCTCACTATAATCTGTGATGGGATCAACATTATTTAAATGTAAACTTAAAACTGCATGTGTGTACAGTACAGTTAAAGTCCATTTTGACTTTTTCCAAGTCATTTGTGATTGGTATTGTTTTATAATTGTGTGTAAATTTCATGACATGATTAGCTAAACCTATATTTTATGTTTCAAAAGGCTTTGGGCCTGTACTCCAACATCAAGTAATGCTCTCCAAAATGCATATCATCACAACATCACCACGATATAGGCTAGTTGATATGAACTTTTGTTGTGAATTAATGAGCTTACAAAATGCACCCTGCAGGAAGACTTCCACTATACAGATACCTATTTAATGTTGATTAGAAAACACTATTTTTCATAATGGTTGTGGCCTTTTAATTGTCCTATCTCTCAGTGGTCTATTGCATTATTTATTAGCATGAACCTGGCTTAAACTGTGGCCACTGGCCCAATTATAAACATAGTCATTATAGTAATTTGAGGCAATCAATCCAAGCCCTGTTGGCAGCACGGTGAACAATATGGAAACCTGATGGAAACCTCATCATAATTTAAAGGGACTATAGGATGAGGCTGGATGGATGGAGTTGAATAGGGAGACTAGAATAGAATAGTCTTCTCCAGGTCACACAGACAAACTTCAAGAAGCAGAAGGTTATTATTCGATATTTCGAATAAAATAATAATCTTTTATTTCCCTCATGTGACTCTGATCATGGATTGCACTCTGCTTGCATTCTCCATGTCCTTGAGCGCAGACTTCTTCACTGCCCGAGGAAATTGGATGTTTCATTCAGTGATGTCTGGGTCTGTGTGCTCCAATAATGGTCAATAATAAACCTGCAAGTAATTCAGATGTCTGGTGAATTGAGCAAAAATAAAATGTTTGCTCACTAAAGAATAAAGCCAATTTAACTGACTGGCCAATTAGGCTGCTGTTTTCCCTGAGTCATTTATTCTACATTTAGCCAAATTATAAAGCCTATTTTAACTTATTATTAAAGGACTGAAATAGTCAAGATGTAGGTTTTTTATTATCAAACATTATTACAGTTTGGCAACAACATTGCACACACTTAGGCCTCATTTTATTTCAGGAGAATATAATTAAGCCTTATTACTTAATTGCCTAACTTAATTGTACAGACTCAAAGTAGGCTTACTAATTCCAATCAACAGATTTGTATAAAAACAGTTTATTGTAACATGAATTTCTAAAACTTTTCATATTCATTCAGAACAGTGACAGTCTAATAGTTCAAAAGCTTTAAAACGCACTGTTTTATTAATATTGACTGGGGCATCATCTATAAATAAATAAAAATCATTGTTTTATTTCTAATATTCGTGAGGTAACAGGCTTTTCATGTGTTTTGCGCCAAAGATTTGATGGGTCAGTATCTGCCCAAAGCGACGTTTTGTTCCATTTACAGCGAGGGAAGGGGTGTGTTTATACTATGTCTAACTTAAGTGACAAATTATATTCCTCTGTACTGACCTCTAAGAATGAAATGTGCATCTAAATAGTTGGAGTGAATCATTTAAGACAGCGAATAGCCTCTATTTCCCCACTTTTATTGTGACAAAGCAAAAAGCTACATGATTAAGAATTAAAAACGTACGGTTATGAATATAACCCCGTTTCGATGAATAATAGGAGTGAGGTAAGGTAACTCACAGAAGCCCTATTTCACTATGCCAATCTTTGTTTAGATTGGGTCAGAGACTCAAATCAGGCTATTCGCAGTTTTAAACTATTCACTCCAACTAATATTTAGATGCACATAGAGGTCAGTATGCTGTAACTAGGCTAAAATGTGGCTCTCCTGGAGCGGCACCTGCCAACTACGCCGCAGCGCTACCCTTGGTGTCGCGCACCGCTCGAATTTACCACCGTACTTACCGCTGACCTTTGTCCGCTCTATCATCTCATAACATGTCCTTATTTGTAGTATTATTTTACACTGGTGCAGTGCCCGTTCCCCTGCCCCCATTCACACATCATGCTCTCCCACTCCCACTCCCACGCTTGCGCCGCTCCCCCAATTGGTCAAATTGCATGAAATTGGACTGCACTTTCTCGCGTCAGCAGCGCACTCCCCAAGTTTGTAGTTGATAGGACAAACGGTCCTCGAGATACATGAAAGCCGTGTTCTGTTTGATCGACTTACACAAAATTCGACACTGCATTTTCTCGGGTCCCGAGCAGCGCACTCCCCAGTTTGAAGTTGATCAAACAAATGGTTCTCGAGATAAACCATTTTCTGTGTTGCCACTTGCCAGTAGGTGGCACTATGACTATGCACGTATCTGAAAGGAACGGAATTTCGGCACTGCACTCTGTCAGGTTCCTAGCAGCACACCCCACAAGTTTGAAGTCATTCGGACGAGCGGTCCTCCAGATAAACCACTTTTTGTGTTGCCAGTAGGCGGCGCTATGACTATGCGCATGTCCGAATTGCACAGAATTCAGCGCCGCAGTCCATCGTCGGGTTTCCAGTAGCGCACCCCCCAAGTTTGAAGTCAATTGGATGAAGGTTTCTCCAGATAAACTGCTTTTTGTGTTGCCAGTAGGTGGCGCTATGACTATGCGCATGTTGCAATTGCACAAAATTCGGCACTGACTATGACTATAAGCATGTCCGAATTGCACGGAATTCTGTTCAGCACTGCACTCCGTCAGTTTAGCCTATGTCAGTTTCCCAACAGCGCACTCCCAAGTTTGAAGTCGATTGGACGAACGGTTCTCGAGATAAACTGCTTTTTGTGTTGCCAGTAGGTGGCGCTATGACTATGCGTGTGTCAGAAATTATAGACCCATTTCACAGCAATTTTGAGGTGGTAAAGCATGAAGTAAAGCAGGTGTAACCATAACCAATACCATTATTAATGATGTTCCAGCATGTTCCAGTGCCAGGCGGGGCTTTATTAATGTTATTGGTTACACCTGCTTTACTTCCTGCTTTACCACCTCAAAACGGTTGCTGTGAAAGACACTAAGACCTTTTTCACAACAGCCATTTTGTGTCAAAAAAGACAGGGTAAACACTGTGCAACCAAAACAATATTAATGAAGGTTTCCAACTTCCAATCCATTGAGGTGTTCCAGTGCTGGAGCCCTAATGTTTTGGCTGCGCCTGTGTTTACCCTGCCTTTAGACACAAAATGGCTACTTTGAAAAAGGCCTTTTCACTAATTCGTCACAAAGGGGCATCTTCTTAACCTGACTCCGCCAGATGGGGGCGGTATTGTTCACAAATTCACAATGTGAAACAAACCAACCACCTACATCCATCTGGCAGCGTCAGGTTAGCATCTTCTGTAGCACAGTCAAATTACAAACAGCCAAAATAGGCTAACTTTTACTTTAGCATGATCTCTGCATGCATGCATCGCTAGCTTAACTTCAAACTTTCTTGGGTTTTGGCATAATGTGTGTAATGCACACAATGCATTTATGCAACTTTAACGTTAGCCTACCTACTTACCAAGCGAAAGGGACCTTCAGAATTATACTGTACAAAGAGCATTCCTTTAGCAGCCACGGGTTGTAGTTTTGGCTCCAGGCTCCATGCTGCTCAGGACATGCACAAAGGTTTAGTGCCTTTCCTTCCAAAATTATCAAACAATATTTCAGTGTTTTTCACGAGTCAAGACTTGGTGACTGACTGTAGCAGCAGGCCACTTAAATAAAACAGTGCACAGCTGTTCCACTAGCTGTAGCTGTTGAGACAACGAGACAACAGCCTGCAGCTGGTCCTCTTCACAGTCAGACCACAGGGAGGCGCTAGTAAGCTTATATCAAAACCTTGCCCCTGAGAGAAACCCATTCAGTGCCATTCACGGTGAAGTAAACACTTTATGAAGCGTTGTACAATACAATCTGTTTGAATAGGCTACCCGAGCATTTCAGGTTTGATATTTCCATGCTCTAGGACAGCCTGTTCTGTATTGGTGTAGCCTAAATAAGAACATATTTTCTGTTTGAAAAGTAAATAATTATGTAAATACAACTCCAATATTTAAAAAAAAACTAATTTGTATGTAAAAGTTCAGACAAACTTTAGATGAGAAAATGCTGCCTGGTTGTGAGGGTGTTATGCTTGGTGATCTTTGAACAGGTGGACTTGACAATAAACAGACTTTGGAAGTAGGCTAACTCACAGGTTATGAATCAAATATCAAAAACTATCATAAAAGAAAAGCATTGCAGACATCAGCAGCAGCCACCCTGTCTTCATGGCCAAACAATAAAATGCTTTTATTACATCGAATAAGTGAAACAGGCTTGTCTTTGATTGGCTTCCCAAGATAGGAGTTAACTAAAGCCTGTTCATACTAGGCTATATGAATCTTTTTGTTCCAAAATGAGATTTAGAGCTATTGAAAACAACTCAACCAGCAAACTGTGGCACTTTGTAATGGATAGTATAAGTAACAAAGGCTTTGTATGGCATCAGGCAGTCTCACTTCTTTGGGAATAGGTTGTTCATGTTCATATTTGGACATCTTACCATTAGAATAAGGTATGTAAGGTTTAGGTCTTTTCCTCTCACATTTGGTATAGAGCTCAATAGTCATGTGATGTTTCTTGCCCCGGAAGTGAATTCCCCATTCATTTTCTCAATAGACATTTAGAAAAATCCTTATATAACGAGTTTTAAGGCTTGACCCGACCGAGCCAACCAGTCTTCCAGAGAATCGTGAGTGACCATAACACATTTCACTTTCAGCAAAAACAACAAATAAATGCAGGCAAAAAAGATAGAACATTACGGTAGTTTTTGCTGAAAGTGAAATGTTTTATGGTCACTCGCGATTCTCTGGAAGACTGGTTGGCTTGGTTCAAGCAGTCAAACTCCTTATATAAGGATTTTTCTAAATGTCTATGGAGAAAATGAATGGGGAATTCACTTCCGGGGCAAGAAACATCACATTACAAATTGTAGAGCCCTCACTCATCACTGTACATTGTACTCAATGGTCACTTGGCCTGCTCTGTCGACTCGCCGGCTTAGTCACTGGTATGTTTTTATTTATAAGGCCATTCTCGGTAGACTTCCTAAGTATTTATCAGTCTTTCTGTCCCAAAAGCACTGTACTTATGGCTTACGGTCTCAGGACGTTTTGCTCATGACTGTCCCTAAAGCTCGGACGGAGATGGGCAAAAAGGCCTTTATGTTTTCTGCACCATCCTCTTGGAATATCCTGCAGAATGGGCTTAAACTATGGGACCTAGTTACCCTTAGTGAATTTAAAGGCATTGTAAAGTCCCTGGAATTCGATTCTATTAACTGTAAATGTTTTAATTGATGATTCAAATGTATTTTTTCCTGCACCCGTACTGTATTGCACTCTCAAGCTTGTTTGTTTTCTTGATTGTTGTCTTGTTGTAAGTTTTACTGTTTGTTGTGTCTGAAACTATGTAGCTGCAGCCATTCTTGGCCAGGTCTCTCTTGTAAAAGAGATTTTAATCTCAATGAGACATACCTGGTTAAATAAAGGTTAAATAAAAAAAAAAAAAAAAAACATGACTATTGAGCTCTATTGTCAGTGGCACATTACAGTGGAACATATTAAGCCATCAATCATCATCCCAGCCAGGATGTAAAACAGAAGAATTTATTTGTCTCACTGCTCTGTGTGCGGGAGGCAGCACCCTTCCTGCCCCTGTTCCTCTCTCCTGCTCTGCAGCTTCCTCCGCTCTCTCTGAGTGGCCGACGGTACAGTAGAGAAACATTTCTTTTGAACCAGATACACTCACACATGACCTCTATGATTACTCCAATTATCTCAGAATCCGTAAAAATATTTTTATTTATTAGGCTATGAAAGTGAGTATTGATGTATTGTGGCTAGAGAAAACAAAATGTATGTGTCTGACTTAGGTCAGTTTACATCACTCTCTCGATCATGAGCACCAACAAATGATTGTCGTTACTATAGCGCCCTCTTCAGATATGACATATATTACTGTTACATACTGTTTATATGACATATTATGTTTAATACAAATATCATAATAGGAACAATTTGGACAAAGTATTGTCCATGCCAACATTAAAAATACTTCAGATAATACATCATGACAACAGATTAAAAATGGCAGGAGTTCCAGTTTACAACAGTGCTTCCAGCATCAGAAGACTCTCAAAACTTGGCAACACATCTGTCCGCCTGACAGCGAATCCATCTGCTCCTCTGTCATAGATGCATAACAGCCCCAACACAAACAACACACAGAGTGACTGTAAAAGCTCTGCACACAAAGTCAAACTTTCCAACATTGCCTTCACATCACGCGGATCGATGAAAGGTCTCGGAAAGTCATTTAATCCCCATATCAATCCCAAAGGGGTCCGTGCAGGAAAGTCCCCTCTCCTCTCCTCTCCTCTCCTCTCCCCTCCTCTCCTCTCCTCTCCTCTCCTGGCCCCCCGCATGATGCGTGGGCCGGTTTGGACAGAGACTTGTTGTCCAGCCTCCACCTCTCTCTCTCCTCTGCTGTCCTCGCAGTGGAGCCACTCGCAGCTGCGGACCCTCGGAGCTGAAGGACAAAAACAGCTGGGACCGGGGGCTATTGCCTCATGTCTGAGACAATAGCAAGACTGTCACGTTTGATCTGACATTACATGTTTAGTTCTGCCGATCGGATTCGCCGTCCATTTTCCTCATCAAGATAACGATAATTCACTGGCTGAATCATTTATGATCCACCTTCTTTTACGGCACCCGTGACCTGTCGGTATCTTTTACACACGTTTCTAAAGTGAGTCATCTTCCTATAAAGGCTAACATCATTGCCCTATATAGGCACAGTCTTCTTCAACTCAAGAGCATTGATGATAGTTACTATGCACACTGTAGCCTACTATAAAGACAATGTATTAGGCCTTGCATGAGGCTGAGCATTCCTTTGTGGTAATAGTAGGAGGGGATGAGGCTGGCTGAGAGGGAGCCTACAAAGACCGATTTGTTCTTCTGCTAAAAAGGATTTAAACTGCGTCCTACAAACAGCGCAGCCTCTATGAAACATGGTATTTCTTTATGCGTGTAATCGCAACACAGATTTGGTGGAGTGATAATGCATAAATCCTTCATTTTAAAAGGGAGCTCTCTCACTTCTAAGCCTCTTTAATGCAAAATTAGAGAAAATCAGCAACGTGGTGTCAGATATGTTAGCTGTGCCCAGAGCAGAAATATTGAATACGCTGGATTTCTACCAGGGTAAGATTTGATGATGATACAGTATGTGTGTCCGGATGAGAGTTCCTCCCCCTAGCTGTCAGTGTCTCCACTGTCTTTGAGGGCCGGGTTCTTATAGACCAGAGCGATGTCATGGTTATTGTTAGGCTGTGTTTGTACATAGTCAGGGGATCGGCTGGTGATGGTCTGTCTCTGTCTGTGCCCTGTCAGAGCTGCCATCATCTTGGAGCGGTAGTGATCGCCAGCCAGGAAATAAAGGATGGGGTCAATACAGCTGTTGACACTGGCCAGGGGCCTGGTGATCTTGTAAGTGAAGTTGACAATGTTGAGGAACTCACAGTTTAGATCCAGAACTCGAGAGGTGTAGTAGAGGGTCCGCGTGACGTGAAATGGAACGAAGCACACCGCAAACACCACCAGCACCACTACGATCAGTTTGATGGATTTCCTGCGGGAGGCGGCGCCCCGCTGGTCGGCAGATATCCCCTGTCTGGGCCGGCACAGGGCCCGCGCCATCAGGCAGTAGCACACCACGAGGACCAGGAAGGGGACGCCGAAGAGTAGCACCATCACCACAGAGCTGTAGTCGACGTAGTCCTCGAACTTCCCCTGGCTGGTGGTGTCGTGGCACAGCGTGTCATTGTCCCTCTTGGAGGTGGTGACGAAGACGAGGTTGGGCACCAGGCACGCCGTCACCGTGGCCCACACCAGGCCGCACACCAGGTGGGCGTGCCGCGGCTTCACCAGGGTCAGCGCCTTGATGGAAGGATGCAACAACGTCACGAGACAGTTAGAAATCGATACAAATGTGTGGAGATTCAAATCGGTGAGATGACAAATGAACTGCAATGCTTTTTTCTATTTTTTCTTTTACAAAGAAAAGTAAATATGCTTTCATTGCAGTTTGTGTTTTGCAGTTATACCCTACCTCAGAAAATAAATAAATATATATATATATATTCTTTAATTTGATAAAGGAAAGATAAGAAAATAAAACTATATTTTGTGGTTTTTGTCTAAGAAATAAAGGAATCTTTTTCAGTCATAATTTGTCTGCAGTCTCATTCTGTCAGGAAAGAATCGTGAGGAAAATCGTATCGTGAAACTCAGTATTGTGAATCGGATCGGATGGTGAGCCGAGTGTATCGTTACATCCCTACCTTGATGGGGTGGCAGATGCCGAGGTAGCGGTGGACGCTGATGCAGGTGAGAAAGAGGATGCTGCAGTAGAGGTTGGCGTAGAACAGGAAGCGCACGATCTTGCAGGTGGCCACGCCGAAGGGCCAGTGGCTGCGGTTGGCGTAGTAGTAGATGAGCGTGGGCAGGGAGAGCACGTACAGGAAGTCGGACAGGGCAAGGTGGAACATGAAGACCGTGCTGGGGTTCCACGGACGCATCTTGGTGAGGAACACCCACAAAGCTGTGGCGTTCAGCACGAAGCCCACCACAAACACCAGGCTGTAGGACACGGGCAGAAGGATGTATTTGAACTCCTCGTCAAAGCGGCAGCTGGAGTTGAAGTATGAAGTGAAGACCGTCGACTGGTTCTGTCTGCCATGGCTGGAGAAGACTACGTCCATGATCCGCCCTCTTGCTGCAGCTCCTCCAACACCTTTGAAGGAATTAGGAGCTTTAGAAATATACAAACATTATGTTCAAAGCACAAAGCAATCTGGACAATCTGTCATTGTAGTCAATAGTTACCATTTTTATTTATTAGTGTATTTTAAATGTTTTGACCCAAGTTTGATAGGAAACCTTTTTCATATCAAGGACCATAGGGGACTATCCGTTTTTTCGGTGGGGGGGGGGGGGGGGGGGGGGGGGGGGGAAAGGGAGGGATTTAGATTTTATTGCAAGGTATTTTATTTTGAGATAGGAGGGGAGGGCATATCAAGTTTTTTTCTTTTCTGTTTTGCATTAGTTTGCATTGTGTTTCGCTAGCCCAAAAAAAATATTGGCTATATCATATTTTACCCCACCCCACCCCACCTAAAAACGGACAGTCCCTAAGGTAGTTCACATCAAAGCCACAGACCCCAGATTTTTTTTTAACTCTCAGACCCAATTCTAAGAATATTTTTTATTGTCATATGTGATTTTGTCCAGAATTCTAAGACTATCTGTATGAGATGGGGACCCACTGGACCCCCGTCAAGGACCCCTGGTGGTCCCCGGACCCCATTACGCCTAATGCCTACATGTTCAAGTTCAACAGTGCTGAACTAGGGGGTTTACTTTTTGAAACGTGTTACAAAACATAGCTAGCCTATTTGATCGATATTTGTTGTTCACATTATTAGAAATTGAGTTATGCCAACGTGGGCTACTTACGATCCTACAGCAGAGTATCGCTGGCGGGCTGGTCCTGATCCCAGACAGAGTCCTCTTGTTTTTACAACGTGACTCCACACTGCCCAGTTCACAAAGCGACGATCCAGCTCCCGCGTCTGGTCCGTCCCTCTCGAGTCCGGCCGGAGTATGAGGTAAGCACTTGTAGATTTAGGATATTAAATTTAGATGAATCCCCTATCAGTCCATATGCACCGCTGCAACGACACTTACTCAATCAACACTGAGCCCAGGATGCATGGATCGTACGGCTGAAATGTGGAAGTGCAATTGCTGAGGGAGCAAAACTGGCACCTAAAAAAATCTCCACTGCAAGTAGCCTAAATCAGGACTTCAAAATAAGTGAAATGACATTCTGAAATAGCTAGGGCTCATTTAATACGAGGCTAGGCTGCAGGCTACATAGATTAGCCTACTGATTTCATACTCCACATTCCTTGCCTTGCCAAAACATTCGGCTAATGTGTTAACCCTTGCCCATCCTACTATTTTGGTTTTAAAAATCTGATTTTTAAAATGTATAACGAGTGTTACTGTCATGTAGCAAATATTTAGCAGGAGTGCATTTTCCAAATGTGTAAAGCTGTCTAAATAGGCTATGTTATTTATTTATTTATATTTATTTATTTAATTATTTATTTTCCCCATGTAGGCCTATGCATCAACACTATCAGGCTACATCAACACTTGATGCTAGTGGATCCACCAATAATGCATTATGGGGAATAGTGAGGTATTCAAACCTCTTTCAACAACCCACCACAATCATATATTTTTTTCTCTCTCTTTAGAGTCTAGTACTCTATTGTAAAGCCTGAAATTATAGGCCTAAAGTGTGATTATAAAGAAATAAAAGTATTTAAGATTAGTAGCATAATACTGTAGTTGTAGTTGATATAGTAATAAATCAGATGACTTAAACAGAGGCCATGTGAGGCTTTCACACAAGTTTTCTAAAACATCTGCCTATAGGAAAATAGCCAAAGTAAGTTCATGGCTCAAAGAGGACAACATCTGAAGAAGATCACTGATGTCATCAGTGAGTGGTGGGGATCTGTCACTCTGATGCACATTCACAAAAGGGCAAATTAAATAGCTTTAAAACAATAACATTCTTGTGCTTACCAAACATTTTCAGTGCACTAATAGCACAGCAACTCTCACAGTCCAGGTCATTAGTGGCAAACTGGGCACTGCATGCCATTTGGCATTTGCCATGCATTCCTTGCTGCTACAGCGAACAAGCAGTGTTGATCACACTTGGTTCACATATAGCCTATATAGGCTACTTAAATGCCAGTCAAGTGCATATTGGGTAGTTGTTTGTTTCCAAATGGGACCGTCAGTTTGTTTGTTGGTAGCAGTGTCTGTTTGTGTGTGTTGGTCACTGTGGTTGTGGTTCAGATGTCTGGAATGTGAGTGGGAATGTGACACAGTATAGTTCTAATCAGAAACCCTGTTCAGCTAAGAGTGCAGGGTAGAGTTCACAGTGAATATAGCCTAATGTTAAAATACAAACAAAGATAAATATAATAAAAATATAGTTTAGGGATAGTTATCTCCGCCATGCAGGCGAGAATCCCAGGGGAGATCATGTTTTCAGGCGGGTGTGATCGTGTGTGTGTGTGTTATGGCTCCCACACACTACCGACGGGCATCAGTCAGCGGTCTCTGTTCCTTTCACACTATACAACTGTCTGTCTTTTAATCAGGAGTCTTTGAGTCTTTTTGGTTTTCACACTATATGACTGAGCTGTGACAGAGGATCACACATTACAAGATATTTCACCAGGAGAATCACAGACGAGTCCGCAAACGCAGTCTCACACCGGCTTTATTCTTTCTAAACACACGCTCGCACATCGATTGGTCATTCTCCAAAATGGGTTCAATGTTAGATTCATTAAGTCGGAGTTATTAAGTTTACGGATATCTCAAATATTATTTGGGTTTCATATGGATAATATAATGATTTTAGTACAGATATATAATTTGCATAGCTACCTTTACTTGAATGATCTCCTCAGTCAGACCGCTTGCCTGTTTGTAGCGTGCTGCAGACAGCACACATCACCCTGGCTATATCTGCCTCACTACGCTCTTCTCTCCCGACCACACTCTCCACACGACTAGATATCAAGCATACTAGATATCCGTCGGACCTCTGTGACTCATCAGTGAGTGCTCGGTGGAGCTCCCCGCTCGCGTCTGTGGACAGATCACACTTAACAAGCAAGTGCCGATTTGCGAGCGCAAGCCAACGCGATTTGCCTCTGATCAGGGGGTGTTTGTCACCGAGCTCAAAATACACCTTTGTGAGGGCTTGCAGCGCCTAGTCTGAACTCGCCTTTAACGCTGTTGCAATTCCAATTAGTTATCTGCGTCTCCGCTCATTTGCATACCGTGATATGGTTATCAGCTTCAACCCGCGGTGGTTAGGCGTAGCGGAGCCTGGCGGAGATCTGCACTCCACCGCGTGCATTTTTCTATAGGAATTTGTTTATGTAGGCTAAATTATTGACAATTGTGTGTGTGACAATTCTCAATTTTACTTGTTTCAAGGCTGTTTTTAAACATGGCCTGTACACACCCATTTATTATTAAAATTGAAAAATCGACTGGATTTAGCAACCATTTCCTTTTAATTATGTGTTGCCAAAAATCCCAGCATCCCCAGAGATGATGACATCACCACAGCCCAGACCGGTCAGCAGGTTTGCCTCAGTGGTCACTGACACATACCTGCTGTCAGAGAGAGAGGGATGTGTTGGTTTATGCCTTAATAAGTAACTAGGCTACTCCAACTGAAAGTTATACAGTATAAACACAGACACACACACACACCCACACAGAATATCATCTTTTTTTGGGGACCAAATTCACAGGTGTCTAATCTTTTGCATCTGTTTGCACTTTGCAGCATATCATTTAACTGAGCTGACAAATACAACGTCCTTGTGTTTATGCATGGACAAACTCAAGAAAATTACAGATCTTAACAGCAGAAAACATTGTTCTTGTTCAGTCATGCCGAGTGAAGAAACAGTCACTATGCACATAAGAAGACCTTCAGTATAGAGAGAATTTAGGGTGAGAAAGTACTGACGCTGACTGAAGAATTGTTATAAATTATTTAGTGCAATCTGATGAAACAGAAAGACTATGATTGGATTGTTTTATAGTTTTATATCAAGACAAAGCAAACATGAAGACACCAAGCACTCTGGGATGATCCGCTGCAGAATTTCACCATGGGAGCAAAACATTTGCATCTGATACACAGTATAAAGTTCACTGTAGAATAAACACCTCTGTTCTTTTAAGATATTGAAATTCTTTACCGGAGTACAGTTGCTTATTCTACAGATATTACACATATCCATGCAAGCAGAGCTAGATCAATAATTATTATAATTATTATAATAATTAAGTGACACTAAACAGTATAACTGACAGTATAGCGTGATTTGATCCGAGGACAGAAAAGGAGCAGACATCGAGAAGAGATTTATCTGCTCTCAGTGACAGTGAAGAGTTGCTTTATGCACGTTAATGTTAAAAGGCTGCATAAAAGCTGCACAGAGGCACAGATTAAGTGACAAGATAGCAACAGTATCAGACAGTAAACAAAAGATGAGAAGTGGTAGAGACCTCATACCTACTAACTTTACAGAGGATGTTCCAGTAGATATGTACAGCTATGGACTTTATGCTTCATAGGTTTAATCGAGGGCTTTTACGAGCTCAGATCCAGGGTCAATAACAGCAGAGTAATGGAAAGCACACAGGGGGAGGGAGGAGTGTGAATGCTAAGCACTAGCCTTGAACGAACGCTGAAAAATGAAGGACTGTATTTGTATGGCAATTTAAATGTCGCTTTAAAAAAATCATTGAGACCTTGAGACCATAATCAATATTTGTATATGACGATAATTGAAGATACGGAAGCTTTCCGTTCACATCTCTCACCCTCTCTCAATATCTATCGAGATGAATAGGTGCATAGAGCAGCCTGTGCAATGAGGATTTCCTGGGTTACGTTCCCATGCCTTGTTTACACAGACAAACCATTGTTACAGTATTGAGCCAGTAAATGAAGAGATGATGGCAGGTCTGCGGTCGAGTCCAGCTGATGTCTGTCAATGATATCTACTCACGTCAGGTGCCAGTTCTAAAAGCTCTCCCAATCCTTAGTGAGAGGGCTGGAGCAGACTTTGGGGCGTCATAAGTGCCCATGCTTTATATCCCTGTCTGTCAGTTCCAGATCCTGGGCAGGTTCTTGTCAGTTCCAGATCCTAGGCAGGTTCTCTAGGATGTCAGTTCCAGATCCTAGGCAGGTTCTCTAGGATCCTGCGTCGGTGTGAAGGGTTAGACACTCCTGCAGCACATAAATCCTCCTCGGTGATCCCACTGTGGAGAGGACACAGGCCGTTGTATCAGACATGACGAAAAAATCAGTTAATTTCTTTTCATTATTATTTTTTCAGATTTACCTACCCCCATTTTCTCCACAATTGTACTTGGCCAATTCCCCCTGCTGCACCGGTCACTGCCCCAGCCCCACTGCCGATCTGGGGAGAGCCGTAGACACGTGCAGTTGCCAGCCGCTTCTTTTCACCTGATAGCGGGGAGCTTCACCGGCAGGACGTAGCACGTGGGAGGATCACACTATTCCCACCAGTTCCCTTCCGCCCTGAACAGGCGCCCCGCCCGGCCAGCAGAGGCGCTAGTGCAGCGACCAGGACACATACCCTCGATCCGCACTCCCACCCGCAGACACAGCCAATTGTGCCTGTATGGATGCCCGACCAAGCCGGAGGTAACACGGGGCGCGAACCTGGGACCCTCCTGTTGGTAGGCAGGGAATCTACCGCTACACTACCCAGATGCCCAAAATCAGTTAATTTCGGAGTGATCCTTATTTGTATATTAGTTTTAGTATTAGAAAGTTTGTAATTATAATACTAGTTTGTAAATGCATGTGGTCCCAACATCTTTTTATAGATGTATATGATGGAATGTGATATATGACAATATCAAGTTTGTTTGTTGTTGTTGTTTTACTTAACCTTAAGAACCTAATTCAGTGGATAATTTATCGAAAGAAAATAAGATAAACAGGTCAATGAAAACACAATGCAGGTATCTAAGCAAATGACTACAGAAATGGCTCTTTAAAGATCTGAAAGGTTCTTTGTGGAACCAGAAATGGTTCATCTATATGGCATCACTCTGAAGAAGCATTTTCGACACCTTTATTTTTCTGTGTGTAACATAAGTGGCTAAATCTAAGCATGGGTGACCCTAGAGTGAATCAAGCCTCTGCCCTGACAGAGTGATGCTAAACTCACTGAGCTACTGGACTAAAACATGGACCCGGACCTTTTGCCAGGGTGTTGAAATAAGGCCAAGAAAAGCCTCTCTGTGGACTGAATGTAGAACCTGCAATTCAAACTTTTTACCTGAAGTAATCCAGATCATCCCAGCCACTGAGGCTGAGTCCCAGAGTGTATTTCTGAAGACCCAGAGTACTGAGAAGCTCCCGCACTGTCTCTGGTGCACCTTGGAGGACAGACACCTGCATTGAGGTAAAAGAGAGGCTATTTTTTTTAGAGACTACAACTTGTACAGAGAGCCAGTGGGCAGTTGTGTAAAAAGAAATCTTTGCCTCCTATTGACGTGTTATATCTTACTTCTTTCTCCCAGCTGTAGCCCCTCTCAGCAGGCATGATTGGACCATTTATTTGGCACAGTCTCTGGTTGGGTATGGATGGACCTCTGTGGTCTGTGGGGAAGAAGTCCACCTCGCTGAGGGACTTGGCCATTTGCAAGGCTGTAAGGGAATTGTCCCCTAGATGCCCAGGTTGCAGCTGCTGCTCCACCATCCAGGGGACTGAGGCCTGACAGTGCGGTAAGCGGGTAGGAGTGTAGGGGAAGAGAGAGGGGGTGTTGCTCCCCCGGATAGGACTGGTCCTCTCTGGGTGAAGCTGAGGTTGATCCCTTCTAGTTTTCTCCCTAATGATGGCTGAGTGGTTCATATAGGTGTTCCTCAGGTTCTTTACTGGTAGTATGGAGTCCTGAACAATTCTTTTACCCAGGCATCTCACTCTGATGGGGGGCGACACCTGTTCCTGGTATTGTGAGGAGGTGTTACTTGGGGCAGGCGGTATGGGAGATGGGGTTTTCGTTGGGAAAAGTTGATAGGAGGAGTTGGTTTGGGGTGGATGAAGGTCATTGGTTGAAGTGTAAGGGGGCAGGATGGCTGGTATCTCAATCTCTGTGAAGTCTGACCTGCGAGCCGAGTTCCTGTCAAAGCTCTGCCCTCCTGCCAGTTTTGGGAGCTGCAAGGCCTCATTTCCGGACCAGATCACCTGAGGCTCCCTTCGCTGGACTGGGGCCTCCTCCACCCTGCGTGGCACCGACACACCTTCAAAGATGAAGTAGGCAGGGTTGGTGTAGCTGCTGGGGGTTAGTTTGGGAGGAGCTGCTGAGGACCTGAGCACATAAATCATAAGGAGATTTTTGTTAACTGAACGTCACCTCTACATTACTAACCACATCCTTGATTTTCAATGTGGTTTGACAAGACTTCATAATGTGTTATATAGGACTCAGTAGCAGTAACAATACAGTAACAGTAGAAGGCCTTCAACTGTGGGGGGTAGCCGAAATAAGGGTGTGTCCTGGTCGCTGCACTAGTGCCTCGGGGTGGTCAGTCTGTTCGGGATGTGTGTGGGGAAGGGGGGGGGGGATGATTAGCATGATCCTCCCATGTGCTATGTCCTGCCGGTGAAACCCCCTCGCTGTCAGGTGAAAATAAGCGGCTGGTGACTGCACATGTATCGGAGGAAGCATGTGCTACAACTATCCCCAGATCGGCAGAGGGGGTGAAGGAACCACCGGGACACGCTATCATGGAATTGGCCAAGTATAATTGAGAAGAAAATGGGGGGTGGGGGGCCTTAAAAAAAACGCAATTAAAAATATGTACAATGGTAGTTTTGCACTAGAAATAAGTGTGCTTATTGCACTATAATAAATGTTGAATAAAGAATCAATGTAATTATTGCACAAGTATGGTGAATGTAATTATTTCACTAAAACCAGTGGGACAGACAGTCCACCAGACAGTCAACACATTCAATGCGTGTTGGACAGTGTTCTTATGCCCCAGGGAAATAAACTGTTCTTAAGTCTGCTGGTCCGTCTGATGGACCTGTAGCACCTGCCAGTGGTTGCACTCCAGGAGAGGTCCCCAGAGATGTGGGTTCCCAGGAATTTGAAGGTGGGAACCCTTTCCACAGGTTGATGTGGGGTGGGGCAGGGTCTGCACTCTGCTTCCTAAAGTCAATGATCACTTCCTTTGTTTTTGTGATTTTCAGTGGACCTCATCTCTGCAGGCCGACTCATAATATTTTGAACTAGTAATAACATGCAAAAATGAACTTATTTTTCCACTGGAGCAGAAATATATGTATAACTCACCTGCTAAAATATAAACAGCAATTTGGAATGGAGTTCTGGCAAGTATGCAGTAGAAAAGTAAATTGTGAGTTTTCTTCGCCAGGTGACTTGGGCTAAAGTCGAGTGACGAAAAGTGGCTTATTTTTCGTCGAGGGACAGTTTCTCTAATGTTGAGAGAGGTGTAGGCTCTGTCACTAACTAACGCTCGGCACGGTGCTAAACCAAATGCTGAAAATGGCCCTGGAAAACACCCTAAATATGGGATATTTGGTGTAGAAATAATAAATGTGTGTCATGCTATTTGGCTCAGACAGTGTGGTTAAGGTGTTAAGGCCACGTTTATAGTAAACATGCCACAAAGAAAACCACCCACGCCTGCTGTCGTCTTGAAACACAGTTCCCAAGCAGGTGGCTGCAGATGTTCAAACCCTATTTATTTAGCTCAGTGGTTCAAACCCACAACAGGGCTGACACCGGAAGCTTGGGGTAAAGCTTAAATGTCAAACTGCACGTTCCACGGTAATGACCTCAAATGCCTCAAGACGATTATTAGAAATAAAACTACTTAGATGAGTTTTTCAACATTCTCTAGCAAGCCGTTGCTTGTGAGCTGAAGGCTTTCTGCTGCTTCACACCGATGCTAAGAAACATCAAGAGGTCCTCACCTGTTTATTGGGGCCCGTGTAGACCCAGGAGACACGTGTGTCCTCCCATGACCCTTTTCATCCTTCTCGAAGCAGAACCACTCTGAAAAAGTGAAGTGACACTAAATCTCAAAATCAGGAAGACCTCTTCAAAGTCATTGTGTTGTGTGTGTGGAGGATAAAGGTCAGTATGTAAGGGATAATGGATAGTGAGCCGGTGATTACTGGCGAAATAATGACCGACAGGTGATATTGAGCCCGACGCGCAGCGGAGGGCTTAATCATTCACCTGAAGGTCATTATTTCCAGTAATCACCGGCTCACTATCCATTATCCCGCTTAGAACACGGCCTACAACTAAATCATTCAATAATCTGACAAAAATAATTATTCAAATAGATTTTTTAATAGCGTTTTCAATGACCAAGCGGTTTCATTCATAATTGGCACACAAGACACCACAGCTGCAACTGGTTGGCCTAATTAGTAGTGTCTTGCTGACAAAAGGCTCTTATCAACTGATTAATCCAGGTGTGGCAGAGCAGCGGTCGGTTGTCGAGAAATAATGACCGGTGAATCTTGTTGATTGACCAATCAGAATCGAGTATTCAAGAGAGCCGTGTTCTAAGTAAGGGATAATGTATTGTGAGCCGGTGATTACTGGCGAAATAATGACCGACAGGTGAATGATTGAGCCCGACGCGCAGCGGAGGGCTTAATCATTCACCTGAAGGTCATTATTTCCAGTAATCACCGGCTCACTATACATTATCCCGCTTAGAACATGGCCTACAACTAAATCATTTCAGTAATCTGACAAAAATAATTATTCAAATAGATTTTTTAATAGCGTTTTCAACGACAAAGCGGTTTCATTCGTAATTGGCACACAAGACACCACAGCTGCAACTGGTTGGCCTAATTAGTAGTGTCTGCAGACAAAATGCTCTTATCAACTGATTAATCCAGGTGTGGCAGAGCAGCGGTCGGTTGTCGAGAAATAATGACCGGTGAATCTTGTTGATTGACCAATCAGAATCGAGTATTCAAGAGAGCCGTGTTCTAAAGGTCAGTATGAGATGCCATAGCATTGGTAGTGTTTAGTGTGTGTTGTTGTGGGGCCTGACCTGATGACAAAATACTCCCTCTATCTGTCGTCAGGATGCATCTGGTCGGGGGGGCAGTCAACCAGGAGCCAAAAGAGGAAGCGGTGGAAAGATACCAGCAAAGTGAAAAGCCAAGCCGCGGATCATTGAGGAACCAAATAGAGGAAGCAATGTGAGACCCACAGGAGAGCCAAGGAATGCAGTGACAGTCGAGACGACCAGCTTAGTAGGAAGTGATAGTGCAAGCAAGGGGGCAGCGGAGGAGGGTGGGTGCGGTTGTGGTTGACCCACCGTAGATCCTCTCCCGGGTGCCTCGCCTGTCCGTGGGCACGTGGACTCTGACTCGCCCCCTTATGGAGCCCATCTCCTCACCCCGGTGACTCAGAAACGTCTCAAACTGCTCTGATGTACCAGCGAGTGAGCGCAGAGCCACGCAGCATTCACCTACGGCAGAGAATCAAAGAGATTATTCTTAAGATTAAGGGGGCACTGATTAACAAAGTAACCACAAGGAAGTGAAGATATAAATTGGGACTGTTGAAAATAAATAAAAAATGATTGACCGGGGACCAACCGTATGACTCAAACCCGTCACATGACTTGACAGACAACAGCAGGTGCTGATCTTGAAGATACTCCATGTCGGACACAATTGGAAGAAGCTAAGCCAGACATAAAGAGAACACAAGTCAACATCTTGACTTCTGACTTCAGTGACGGATATTTCAACCGTTTCCCAGTAGAGCGAGTCTCTGACCTTTGGCAGTTGTTTGGAGGACCAGCCTAGTTTGAGAAAGCCGGGCACGTCACAGCTCTGTGAGTCATTCTCACTTGAGCGTCGGGTCTCTGTGAAGAAAGACATGCACATCATTTGGCCTCACAATGCTTAAAGGAACACTCCGCCCATTTTCAACCAGCTTTGTATCATTAGAACATCAGTAGTATATCAGAAAACTGTAAACGGTTTTGAAGTCTGTCATTTAATTTGACAGTTATGGAGTGTTAAAGTGTGGACCAGTGACATCACTGGTCCACACTAACTCAAATTAATAACTCATTAACTCAAATCAACTCTCAATAACTGTCAAACTATTCATCATTCATCTAGTTTGACAGTTATTGAGAGTTGATTTGAGTTAATGAGTTATTAATTTGAGTTAGTGTGGACCAGTGATGTCACTGGTCCACACTTTAACACTCAATAACTGTCAAATTAAATGAGACTTCAAAACAGTTTACAGTTTTCTGATATACTACTGATGTTCTAATGATACAAAGCTGGTTGAAAATGGGCAGAGTGTCCCTTTAAGAAGATCAAAACAATGACTGCCTTTTGATTTGATAGAATACCTTCTAGGCAACACGAATGAAACTCAATGAAGAACTTGGCTTTGCTTGCCGTCTTCACAATGGCCTCGACGCCTTCAAGCTCGATCCAGGCCCTCTCGCTGGTTGAATTTGGGTCTGTTTGGAAAGCAGGGCAGCGCTGGTCACATGATCAAGGGATTGAGTCATACGACATGGGATTGTGTGCCATAAGAGTCACAACAATGACAGCACCTGTTTTGGAGATGAACTGTGAAGTCACCCCTACTTGGAATGTGGCAAAAACAGGCGAGTGGTCACTTGTGAAGATGTCATCGGTACAACCTGGTGAGAGACAAGTCCAGTCGTCATCACTATGATTGCAATAACTACATGTTTTTGCCCTTTTCATGCTTCAAAAACTATATCTAACAGTAGCTTGAAATTGCTAAACATTTTGATAGATTTCAATATTGATGAATAGGCAGCTCAACAGTAAACAAGATCAGACAAAAACTAGTACAATTGTCTGAGCCATATTTGATGCTTTCTGCTACTTTGTGGTAGTTTCTTCAGGTTTGATCATTTGCTGAGGCTAGACAGAAGCAGAGACTTTGGCCGAATGACAGGAAATGACTGTGTCTTTATGGACCACAGACCAGGATGTAGGGGTTGACTGTTTCTATTCATTTACGGAGCGACTGGCATTTTACAGTAAAACAATGAAAGAAATTCCCACAAATGTCTAATTTGAGAACGCCACATCAAATCCATTGACTAAGTTTCAGTCTTAACCATTTCCTTTGCTTTCGCCTTTTTTTTTACCAGCCGCAACAGCGGTATGGTTTTCACTTTGTGGGTCTGTGCGTGTGTGTCATCGTGGCAAAATGTAGTCCTGGAGACACCTATTGGAGCGGGAACTACCACAGAAGCCTTTCAGAGTACTTTGCCAATTGTTTGTCTGTCTGTCTGTCTGTCTGTCCGTCCATTTTGCGAATGCGTCAAAACCGGGCAAGATGCAGTCACGAAATATTACAGATGTGTAGTTGACGTACAAATGAAGGTTGTGTTCGAAAATGGCCGTGATCCGAGCTAGCTAACCCCCCCCCCCCCCCCCTTCCCCACACACACACACACACACACACACAGGCCCCTGGCTCACATCCGTTTGTTGCGGGCGTCGCAGCTGGTGTCATCCCATCGCAAGATGGTCTCTAGTTTCTCTCTTTTTTCCATGATGTCTTATCCGTTCCTTTTTAAGCACTTTGAACTGCAACTTTTGTACGAAAAGTGCTCTATAAATAAAGATTATTTTTGCAGTGAACGCTTTCCGAAATACTTTCAGTTTTGTTTTGATCTCCGGAGCTTACCATATGAGGTGCAGATGATGTGTGTCTCTGGATAGGACTTCCACAGAATCCTGTCACACCAAGATGGAACATTGACTCGCACCTATAGAAACACAATCAGCTTATATCTCAAGAAAATGCCTTTGTGTGTTTAATAATGAAAATGTCATGTAAGGCAGGCGTGGAAATAGGCAATGGAGGGTGCGACCGCTCCAGTCCTCATGTCAGACATTCTTTTTTCGGTGCAGGGTCATTCTTAACTTCCTATTTTTAGCAGGCATGGCAGCTGCTGTCAAAAGTCACCTATCCCCTACAGACCTTGTAAATTGGGATTAGGTTACAAATAAAAATATCTTAAAATGTGATCCATCGGTATATATTTGGAATGTTTCTGGGGGCCTTGTCTTTTTACAGCACATCATGTATGTAGCATCACAGCCTACAGTAAAAGATGATATCCCCATAGTTTAAAGGTGTATATGACAGTGTCAGACTGTGAAAACCATGATATCCCCATAGTTTAAAGGTGTATATGACAGTGTCAGACTGTGAAAACCATGATATCCCCATAGTTTAAAGGTGTATATGACAGTGTCAGACTGTGAAAACCATGATATCCCCATAGTTTAAAGGTGTATATGACAGTGTCAGACTGTGAAAACCATGATATCCCCATAGTTTAAAGGTGTATATGACCGTGTCAGACTGTGAAAACCATGATATCCCCATAGTTTAAAGGTGTATATGACCGTGTCAGACTGTGAAAACCATGATATCCCCATAGTTTAAAGGTGTATATGACAGTGTCAGACTGTGAAAACCATGATATCCCCATAGTTTAAAGGTGTATATGACAGTGTCAGACTGTGAAAACCATGATATCCCCATAGTTTAAAGGTGTATATGACAGTGTCAGACTGTGAAAACCATGATATCCCCATAGTTTAAAGGTGTATATGACAGTGTCAGACTGTGAAAACCATGTTATCCCCATAGTTTAAAGGTGTATATGACCATGTCAGACTGTGAAAACCATGATATCCCCATAGTTTAAAGGTGTATATGACAGTGTCAGACTGTGAAAACCATGTTATCCCCATAGTTTAAAGGTGTATATGACAGTGTCAGACTGTGAAAACCATGTTATCCCCATAGTTTAAAGGTGTATATGACAGTGTCAGACTGTGAAAACCATGTTATCCCCATAGTTTAAAGGTGTATATGACAGTGTCAGACTGTGAAAACCATGATATCCCCATAGTTTAAAGGTGTATATGACAGTGTCAGACTGTGAAAACCATGTTATCCCCATAGTTTAAAGGTGTATATGACAGTGTCAGACTGTGAAAACCATGATATCCCCATAGTTTAAAGGTGTATATGACAGTGTCAGACTGTGAAAACCATGTTATCCCCATAGTTTAAAGGTGTATATGACCATGTCAGACTGTGAAAACCATGATATCCCCATAGTTTAAAGGTGTATATGACAGTGTCAGACTGTGAAAACCATGATATCCCCATAGTTTAAAGGTGTATATGACAGTGTCAGACTGTGAAAACCATGTTATCCCCATAGTTTAAAGGTGTATATGACCGTGTCAGACTGTGAAAACCATGATATCCCCATAGTTTAAAGGTGTATATGACAGTGTCAGACTGTGAAAACCATGTTATCCCCATAGTTTAAAGGTGTATATGACAGTGTCAGACTGTGAAAACCATGATATCCCCATAGTTTAAAGGTGTATATGACAGTGTCAGACTGTGAAAACCATGATATCCCCATAGTTTAAAGGTGTATATGACAGTGTCAGACTGTGAAAACCATGATATCCCCATAGTTTAAAGGTGTATATGACAGTGTCAGACTGTGAAAACCATGATATCCCCATAGTTTAAAGGTGTATATGACAGTGTCAGACTGTGAAAACCATGATATCCCCATAGTTTAAAGGTGTATATGACAGTGTCAGACTGTGAAAACCATGATATCCCCATAGTTTAAAGGTGTATATGACAGTGTCAGACTGTGAAAACCATGATATCCCCATAGTTTAAAGGTGTATATGACAGTGTCAGACTGTGAAAACCATGTTATCCCCATAGTTTAAAGGTGTATATGATAGGGGTGTCACAATATATCGTCCCACGAAATTTCGCGATAGTAAAACGTCACGATATGTATCGTTGAGATGAAATCTCATATCGTGAAAAAAAAAAAAAAAAAAAAACCCTTTTTTTTTTTTTTTTTTTTTTTTCAAAAGTAGACAAAGAAACGTCTTTGTTTGTTGAAGTTCAATGTGTGGAAAGTAGTTCAGTTGAACAAGTCTCTGAAGAGACACATGAGAAGTTATACAGGAGAGAAACCATTCAATTGAGTTTCTGGCAAAACTGTTTACTTGACAGGAAAAACTGAAGATGCATAAAAAATAGACTAAGAAAAGTCTTGTTGTTTGAGTTTGAAGAAAAACTGAAGATGCATAATGAGAATTTATACTGCTGAGAAACCTTTTAGTTCAAAGTAAATCTAAGTGACGGTGTAACTCATTCTATTTCAAGATAAGCCTTATCTCCAATCTCATGTTTTTTCTAGTTGTTATTGTAATAACAATTTCCCACAACAGCATGTTTTGTATTTGTGCATTTCAAATAAAATACTACTTTTCCAGTCATATATTGTCATTATTCAAGTTTAAAAAAATATTGTTAAAATCGTATCGTATCGTATCGTTATCGTGAACCCAGTATCGTGATACGTATCGTATCGTGAACTGAGTGTATCGTGACACCCCTAGTATATGACAGTGTCAGACTGTGAAAACCATGATATCCCCATAGTTTAAAGGTGTATATGACAGTGTCAGACTGTGAAAACCATGATATCCCCATAGTTTAAAGGTGTATATGACAGTGTCAGACTGTGAAAACCATGTTATCCCCATAGTTTAAAGGTGTATATGACAGTGTCAGACTGTGAAAACCATGATATCCCCATAGTTTAAAGGTGTATATGACAGTGTCAGACTGTGAAAACCATGTTATCCCCATAGTTTAAAGGTGTATATGACAGTGTCAGACTGTGAAAACCATGATATCCCCATAGTTTAAAGGTGTATATGACAGTGTCAGACTGTGAAAACCATGATATCCCCATAGTTTAAAGGTGTATATGACAGTGTCAGACTGTGAAAACCATGATATCCCCATAGTTTAAAGGTGTATATGACCGTGTCAGACTGTGAAAACCAATGATTAAGACAGTGTGATGAGTCTGTCATTGTCTGTCCTGTCTGCTAGGTGAACAAACTCACCCCTGAAGTCTTGTACTTCTGCCATAGGTAGCAGTCTCTAGAGCCCCGCTCATAGCGATAGGTGGGTGGAAACGCAATCTTCTCTTCCTCTTAACCATGACAAGTAGAGAAAACGTACACAGTGGAGAGTGATAAAGAGGAAAGCAAAGGCAGATTAAAATCAGACCTGGGAAAAATAGTACTTGGAAATACAGTAAATTTTGTTTGCTAATTTTAGACTACTTCAATGTTAAATATACAAGGTTTGCCACAGAGGACAAAACAGTGAGGGCCAGAAAGTTGCCAGACAATCACAGGAAGTCAATTTAACTTTAATATTCAATTTAATTTGAAGATTGTCTGATGGACAGCAAAAACACTATTCGATATGTCCTATGGTAAACCCCACCCACCTGGTACTGCAATTAGGCTATAACAAACATTTTTTGAAAATACTATTTGACCCAGGACTGAATCAAAGGATAAAGAAAATAATGACAACTGATGAAGCATTTGCTGTACACTTAACGATATAATTCTTAATATAATATTCATACTTTGGCCATGCATAGGACAAAGGCCAATATGAGGGTGGAACTCACTGAAATTCAGAAAGGCCTTCCTCTTGTGCCTCTCTCGGGTCAGCTGGTCTGCACACATGAGCTCCTCAAACTCCCTCTTGGACACATGTTTCAGAATGTCCTGGAGGCACGGAGGGCCAGGGAGAAGCAGGAGGAGAGGGTGAATGTCTGGAGTTTTTCATATAAGCTGAGATAATTTTTTAATTTAATTTTTTTTACATTTGAGCTCTGTGCTGAAAAGGGTGAGCTATGAAAAACATACAAACAAGAACTGTTTTTCTCACCTGTACATCCAGGTCCAGTCTGTAATTGAGGTCTCCACACCAGAAGAGGTGGGTGAAGCGCAGGCTGATGTCAAAGGCACTGAGCTGCTTGTCACCCAGAGAGAGCAGTCTGAGGACGTCCACAAAGTTCTGGTTCCTCCTGAATATGACACACATTACAAGGCAGGATTGTACATTTTCATTTCGTTTTTTATTGCAAAGCAGACATGAAAAGGGCCTGCATCCATACACTCTCACCCACAATGTGACACAGCCCTGTCAGTCCGCACCTCTTTCGCTTCACAATAAGAACATACCTAAGGACCTTCTCACTTCCAGAGGTCAGGTGGCAGTTCACAAACCCGAAAGACGTTCCACTGAAGAGGAAGGAGACCCCAACGGCCCCCTTGTTTCCTGAAACAGCAGAAATAGTCAAGGCTCATGAGTTAAGGAAAACACATTTTGTTCCCGTTAATCATGCGCTGATATTTTTGGCTGTTGGCCATGAAGTGATACGCTTTCTGTATTTGCTTTGTGTGATTATCCGGGCCCAGGCATTTGGGATGATGAGATCATGGAGGGCATGCGAGTGTACCCAGAGTGTTGCCCAGCCCAGTCTTCACACTGGCTGTGTTCACATGGCTGATGCGGCTCTCATGCTCCGGCTTCACCAATACAGCCAGCCTCATATTCCAGAGGGATTGCACTGCCACCTACAGGACATAGGCCCACATTACATTACAAGGGGGTGACAGGAATTAGTCCAACCAGTCAACGATTATACTATTACAGGAAGGGTTTCATTGCAAATTGTGATACAAAAAACATAAAACTACATTAAGGAAAACACTGGCTGAAAGCAAATATGCAGTGCCTGAAAAATATATAAATATTGGCTTCCTCAAAAGATAAGCTCATATTCCCGAGGGAGTTTTCCTTTCAACAATCGTTTTGTAAGAACAAGTGTCATTTAGATCAAGTGTGGTGGATATGTGATTTTGGAACTAAACTCCTATTGTGAGATTGTACAATATTATCCTAATAAATGAACATTACAAGGGAACCTTTGCTTTAGCCAGTCTTACTTATTTTGGGCATCTTTTCTTAATGTATAATGCCTGCGTCTCATTGACAAGGAAGGAAGAGTGGACAGATCAACAGGAGCTGAAGCAGGACACAGGGATGCTTACTTGTTTGTAGTCAATGTGAGTGTAGCTGCGAAGGGTTGCCTTGATGTGCTCTGTCCACTCTCTCTCCCCCTGGGGGTTTTCCTGAGTCCCCAGAACATAGATGTCATGGGGGAGCAAGGCGGTGGACTCATCTGGGGTGTGTCCCAAACCGCAGCAGGTCACCCACGACTGGAGGCTGCGAGGGGGAGGGGAACCGCCTGCGCACAGAAAACACCAGAATAAATCCTCAGAATTATCTTAGTCTCTTCCTGTAATAATCAATTAACGAGTATTAGTGTTTATCAGCACAACTGTTGTTACCCATATTCCAGGTGCCAGCAAACACAGAGACCAGGTCAGGCTCACTCTGCTGGGAGTGTCTGGTTTTCATCAGTTGCAGCAGCTGGCAGAAGGCCTCGCGCTTCTGCAAGAGACGAGACAATGATCTCAATGAAATACGGGACAGCAAACACTGCTATCCAATTAACAGTAAGGCTATAACTCTGCCTCACCCGTGCACTCTCAAACATCAGCTCCCGCGGCGTGTTGTGATGGCTGTCGACCACCATGCGGACTTTGGCGGAACTGCTCTGGAATTTGACAAGCTGCAGGACTGACACACAAAGACACATGCTACAATAGAGGACATCTATGAGCAGGAGAAATGTGACCGGCGGGCGATATTTTTGGTAAGACAGATTTGCTCACTTCGCTCATGTGACACCGTCTCTATGCCAAATGACCCCGCCTTCCTGTCAAAGAGCAGCACTCCTGAGTCCACATCCACAGAAACGGTCTGTCTGCCATAGCGCACCATCTTCACCTGGACACACAAAGAACTGACTGTCTGTCTGTCTGCACAACATTTATCTCCACAACGGGTTGGCCAATCGATCTGAAACTTCACATGGGCATTAAACATCAGCAAAGATAGGAAGTGACAAAGCCGGTTTTTCCATTTTCCAAAATATATAAATATTACATGCATTTTCCCTGTATTTGGGATGATTTATCACTGATGATGTCACAATACCACACTCACAAGACAATACCAGCCGACGCTGTCATAGCTGATAATAATAACAGGTTATTAGCAGGACTTTATAGCTTGCAAGATAAAGTGCTCCATTGAGTTACCTGAAAGGAGTGGACTGGCATTGGCCTGGCATGGTTCTTGACAGAGGTCACAGTGATGGGTGTTGGTTCAGGAGGGGGCGCGGCAGGCTGCACCGCTAGATTGTGATTGGTCACCGCATCCTGTAGCGCTTTCAGCACCTCCAGGGGCAGAGCATTTATTATAACTTACGGTATTAGATTTGATCTCTGTCCAAAACACATTTGGCTTCTTGTTATCTGGACAACTTCTACTTAACACTCATAACTTAAAACTGACCATTGCTGCTGAAGGTTGCAAGAGTGTGAGAGCTATGGATTTCATATATAGCCAATAGCCAGTTAGTGAACATACCCTTTTCTCCAGCGAGGAAAGGAGGCTGACCAATGCTGTGATCTTAGACAGCAGGCTGTCTAGCTCCATCTCTGGACCCTTGTTCCAAAAAGACAGGAAGAGAGATGCAACTTATGATAATGCAGATCTTATACGGTTTTGCTTGCACAACTTCCTACTAAGAGCACTAGAGGGGGGTACTGTGTCAGAATTTCCACATTGTGTAGCCTTTACTGTTCTTGGCGCACTTGCTTTGTACCTGTGCCTTGGCGCATGTCAGAGGGCAGCTGGGATGGTCAAACACTTTGGCCAGGGTCTCCAGACTTGACAGTGTCAGGTCAATCTCGCTGTCAATCAAACAAAACACACAACTTTTGCGACAATACCACAGATCAAGACAAGGACTCATTCATACCTGTCTACTGATAGATAAAACCCAATGCAGATCACTCCTACTAAGTAACTCCTCCTGGACTTCACTTTCCCTTGAGATGTTTGTCTTTGCAGTAGGAGCAGAACGATGCACACCTGTTGAGGCCTTGGCAGGCGGTGCCCAGAGTGCGTTGAAGGTGGAGAAGACTCGTCGCTCCTTTATGCACACTCTCGAGGTCGAGCGGCAGCTCACTGAACAGGTAGTCACTGAGCAGGCCAATCACCTCACCTGCCATGCTGCGAGGACAGGAGATAGGAGGCAAGCTGATCATGTATTGTAGGCTACTACATTCTTAGCATTTCTTCATGCAGGAACAATTTATTTCTAATGCTCTGTATTTGAGTTTATGTTTAAAGGGCCACTTTTGCCAATTTTCAACAAGCTTTATATCATTACAAAATCAGCGGAGGCTCAGGGGTTAGCACTGTTGCCTCACAGCAAGAAGGTCCTGGGTTCGAATCCCGGTCCTTTCTGTGTGGAGTTTGCATGTTTTCCCCGTGTTCGTGTAAGTTGTGCCCCGGTTTCCTCCCACCATCAAATACATGTATGTTAGAGTTAATACTAGTGACCCTAGGCTAGATAACTGTACCTGGATGTGTTCTTTAAGATAGATAACTGTACCTGGATGTGTTCTTTAAGATAGATAACTGTACCTGGATGTGTTCTTTAAGATAGATAACTGTACCTGGATGTGTTCTTTAACACATTCACTGCCAGCCGTTTTTTTTTTACTGTAGGTAGGTTCTGCCAGAGGGTTTTTTTGAGGATTCTGGCTCATCTTTCAAGACCCGAGGATTCTTTTCTGCTAAGATTTTGTGAACACACAATATCTCAAAAGAACTAATAGAATGTGTGCTTTCTCTGTCTAAAAGAGTTCGTTTGTAGAGTTAGTAGTTATGTAAGCATTAGCAGTTGAATACAGCATGGTTTCAGCGTCTGAAAAATTATTCAGAGATAAACGGCTTTTTGTGAAATTCGATAGAACAGTCACTTTAACCATTCATTTTTGGCATCAGTAAGACGTCAGACATCTAAACAATAGTTTTGAACAGTAATTTCCTCCATAACAGCAGGAAACCCCCCTCTGCTTCCAACTCCTCCCTCCGTGTGTGTTCTTCTTGGCTGCAGCGGCCGTGTCACAAGCTCGTTTCTGTTGCTGCTGTAACCTCGCGTCACCAGTCTCACTGCTTTGCTGCTGCTGTGCCTGTCTGCGCGGCCGCTCTTTGAGGAAGTCTGGATGGACTCGCTCGTTTCTTGGAGTTTTGGTTGAGAGCTTTGATGAAGCTTTTGCGATTCTGGTCATATTTATGCTGCGTGTTTCAAAGTGTGTTCCACCCGTAATCTATTATGCAAATTTGCAATCCCGCACCGCCAGCAATCAGCGCGAAAACGAAAGCGTTTTCGCCAATCCATTTTCATGAGAATGGCTTCGAGGAAGCCATTCTCATGAAAATGCTTGCCTTCCTCTAGTCAGGAGAGCACTGTCGCCACTTAGTGGGTCGGTGGAATGGGTTGTAAACGTTCGGTGGTTCCAATAATTATATAAGAGATGTAAAAGGGTTAGATGCACATCCCACGGTCAAAAAAAAAAAATCATTTTTTTGACGGAGTAATACGTCATTGGCAGTGAACCGTTGGATTTTTTTTGACGGAGTAATACGTCGTTGGCAGTGAACGTGTTAAGCTAGATAACTGTACCTGGAAGTGTTCTTTAAGCTAGATAACTGTACCTGGATGTGTTCTTTAAGCTAGATAACTGTACCTGGAAGTGTTCTTTAAGATAGATAACTGTACCTGGATGTGTTCTTTAAGCTAGATAACTGTACCTGGAAGTGTTCTTTAAGCTAGATAACTGTACCTGGATGTGTTCTTTAAGCTAGATAACTGTACCTGGAAGTGTTCTTTAAGCTAGATAACTGTACCTGGAAGTGTTCTTTAACTGTACCTGGAAGTGTTCTTTAAGATAGATAACTGTACCTGGAAGTGTTCTTTAAGATAGATAACTGTACCTGGATGTGTTCTTTAAGCTAGATAACTGTACCTGGATGTGTTCTTTAAGCTAGATAACTGTACCTGGATGTGTTCTTTAAGATAGATAACTGTACCTGGAAGTGTTCTTTAAGCTAGATAACTGTACCTGGATGTGTTCTTTAAGCTAGATAACTGTACCTGGATGTGTTCTTTAAGCTAGATAACTGTACCTGGAAGTGTTCTTTAAGCTAGATAACTGTACCTGGAAGTGTTCTTTAACTGTACCTGGAAGTGTTCTTTAAGATAGATAACTGTACCTGGAAGTGTTCTTTAAGATAGATAACTGTACCTGGATGTGTTCTTTAAGCTAGATAACTGTACCTGGATGTGTTCTTTAAGCTAGATAACTGTACCTGGATGTGTTCTTTAAGATAGATAACTGTACCTGGAAGTGTTCTTTAAGCTAGATAACTGTACCTGGATGTGTTCTTTAAGCTAGATAACTGTACCTGGATGTGTTCTTTAAGCTAGATAACTGTACCTGGATGTGTTCTTTAAGCTAGATAACTGTACCTGGAAGTGTTCTTTAAGCTAGATAACTGTACCTGGATGTGTTCTTTAAGATAGATAACTGTACCTGGAAGTGTTCTTTAAGCTAGATAACTGTACCTGGAAGTGTTCTTTAAGCTAGATAACTGTACCTGGATGTGTTCTTTAAGCTAGATAACTGTACCTGGATGTGTTCTTTAAGCTAGATAACTGTACCTGGATGTGTTCTTTAAGCTAGATAACTGTACCTGGATGTGTTCAGCTCCTGTAACTTGTTCAGGAAAAGCGCGTGAGGGGCTGTTGTTGCTGGTGGCCCTGTGGAAGGACCTGTGT
>NC_139634.1:30656272-30703772 GCF_964638095.1 Poromitra crassiceps
AGACTAATTCAAATGATTTCCCTGCTCTCTTGTTGCCATATAAGGGAATGGGAACACCCTACAGAAAGTTGGGCTGATGACTGCAGTTCTCTTCGCCCTCTTCCAGCCCTAGATTCCATTTGGAGCGTGTCTGGATCTGGATGATGGGGATGTGGGCTAAATCCAGGGGGTCGCGCTCCCAGGCTGGATGTTTGTGCGCGTGTGACAGAGCCAGAGGCGTCCCCCCCCCCCCCCGGCCGCAGGGGGCCGTCCCGCGCGGTGGCGTGGTCTCCGGGTCCCCCGACGGCTCCTGCAGTGCCTTGTCAGAGCAGAGGGAGGGAGACGCGGAGGACAACCCCGTCAAGAGGAGCGCACGGCCCGGGGCAGACAGAGGAAGTGACTCGCCATTCCAGATGGTCGACACAGCCAGGGGGAATTCTTGAGAGAGAGGCTCGACTTCGCCACCAGTGTGTGAAACATCAGACTGCTTCCTTTTCTATCTCCCCCTCTCTCTTTCTCAATCTCTCTCTCTCTCTCTCTCTCTCTCTCTCTCTTCCCACTTTCTTTTCTTCCTCTTTCTCCTGACCCTACTCCACACAGAACACAGCTTTGCAGACACAGGTGGGCTGCTTGGCCGTGTCCCAGCTTGGTCTCAATCTTCAGAACTTTCTTCCCCCGGCAAACCTATTTCCTTCCTCTCCCTTTCTCTCTCTCCTCCCCCCAAAGCCTTTCCCCTTTGTCACTCTCCCTATAAACTTCCCTTCCCTCACTCCCTTCTTCCCTCTCAGCAAAAAGCAGCCTCCATATGGTTATGATCATCCCTCGCTTTCTGAGCCTATTCTTTTTTTTCTTCTCCAGAACGACATCATTCCTCCCCTCCTACTCCCCTCCTCCTCGATTAGCCGGAGTGTATAACTCTGTGGGAAGCTGTTTGCTTCCATATTTGCTGTTCTGCCTCTCACTACTCAGCAGAAATGTCCCCACCACCAACCGCAGGCTCATAAAACAAACGCACACAAGTAGACAAACCCCGTCTGACTGTGTCACTTCACCCTCAATTTATAATCACTGATTTGCAGTGCTGCTTTGTTCTCTGTGCAGAATGTAATTGTCAAGTTTGGGCTTTTCCCATTTACCATTTAAGAATACAATAGGCCAGAGATCTTGGTTGGCAAAGCGATAACCTTTTTACAGAATACACCCTCTAAAATTGAGAAATATTGAAAGATGAACGAACTTAAGGTAATACATTTAAATACATTTCCATTTGAATGTGTTCTGGGGGTCATAGAGGTTGTACGTGAGTAAGGGGATGGTCCAGATTAATGCTCAACCCAGTGTTAACTAAGCAGTTTGTCCAGTAATCTCCTTGCGACGGCAAAGCTTTTTCATACATTGAAAGCTGCAGTGGGTCAGTTAGGGTTGAAGAGTCCACTCATATTCGGCTGAAGCGATTCAATATATATACTACAGTGTAGGAATCTTGCGCGCTCGATTCCTAGGGTGGAGACTCTGTAGATCAGGGATACTCAACTTGCTTTGCCCGGGGGCCACTTTCGTGAAATGATAGAAGGCCAGGGGCCAGTTAATAAACAATCAATATACATTTTTCTGTAGCGGATTGTAGGTTTTTGGGGTGTCAGCCGGAGTTTAGTCCTACAATGTTGTGCACACCGGATAGTTAGTTAGGTTAAGTACATACCGGTACATAAGTGCCTGGGTAGCGAGCAGATGGCGGTATTTGACAATTTAGCAGCTAAATCATAGATTATTGAAAGATATTCCATATTCCAGACTGAAATGCTATAACAGAAGTGGAGTATTGGCCAGAATGACATGAACATTTGGACACTTAGGCCATGTTCACATTACAGGCAAATCCGATTTGCTGATAAAGTCATTAATCATCATTATCTTGATTGGTTTCCCAAATCTGATTTGGGAGTGTGTCCGCACTGCCACAAATCTGATTCTCAAGTTCTGTGTGGCCAGACCAAAACAGCCTATCTGCATGGGTTGCTATGGTAACGACGTGGGCGTCAGTAAATACGTACGTTGGTGACGTGGTTTTCCTGCGCAAAAGCATTTGATGACGAGTTGCGAGTGACGTTCAAATCAGATTTGGTGGATCTGCGCGTCCGCACTCAAGTCACACCAGTCGAAAGCAGATTGGAAACTACCTCCATATGTGGTTTGGGACAAGTGACACAAATCAGACTTGGAGCGTCCAGACTCATAAAACCAATCTGGATAAAGTCATTAATAGGCCACTAAAGTTCACAAATCAGATTTGGCCTCCTAGTCTGAACATGGCCTTATTCAGCGGGTATCTTGCATGTTGCGTTCAGGTGCATTGTAAAATAATAATAATAATAATATATATATATATATGATGCGCCATCGCTGCACTTATGGAAATCGCCTGATGCCCGCTCCGCGGGCTCCCAAAATCATGACAGACAGACAGACAGACAGACAGACAGACAGACAGACACCGCCCACCCACCTAGGCGCCATCGTGCAACTGTGCGCCATCGGCTCATACTACATCACAGTTGCTCAAGTACTGATGACATCACAATTGCTCAAGTAACATCACTGATGACATCACTGATGAATCACAAATCGTGACTGACACCGATCCACAGACAGACACCGCCCACTTAGCCAATTTTACAATTGCTCAAGTGACATCACCGATGACATCACAATTGCTGACAACACCACAGAGTGACATCAATGATGGCATCACTGATGACATCACAATTGCTCAAGTGACCTCACTGATTACATCACTGATGACAACACAATTGCTCAAGTGACATCACTGATGACATGATGACATCACAATCGCGAGAGACACCGCCACCACAGACACCGCCACCCACCCACTTAGCCAATTTTAACTAAGAAGAAGAAGTATGTTTTCAAGCTGTGGTGCAGATCGGATTCTGGTGGGCTCCCACATGAAACGAGTGTTAGCATGACTGCAAGACTAATAGTGCGCAATTTGGATTCTGGGCTAATGAAGTTTAAGAATTGCCTGATTTACACAAACAGTTGTATTTCTACCACAAAACATTTCTACTAGCCCACTATTTAAAAAAAAAATTTAAACAGTCTTTTTTATCTCATTTGTCATTTTCAGTAAGAGCACTTTGTGTATTGTCTGGCACTTATTTATTCTGCTCCCTTTTCTATTCTACCACTGCATCGAACTACACCACGGCCCTGTTTATGAAGACAGTGGATTGGATGGGATATTCAGACAACTAGGTCTCCTCGAGGACCCACCCGCTCCCATTCATTTTCCATGCTGGGCTCTCAGATCATTGTTTTGTTTAACTTGACTATCAACTCCTTTTGTTGGAAGCTTGCAACCTTCCCAAAACATTCCACCTGATGGCAGCAACAGCTCGTCACAATCACAGCATCAGTGGAGTCAAGTTGGGGAGTAGTAGTTGCTAAAAATACAGCTGTGAAAAGGTCAACTGAGCGGCGAAGACCATTACTGCGGGAAAGCTGACAGGTTAAAAAAAAACATACCTGACTTCATACTGTGTGTTTCAAGAGAATCAATCAATCACTGAATCAATCAATCAATCAATCAAATCAATGATGTAGATTATAGTACATCTAGATTGAAATCTACGCTGGAAAGAGACGGCACAATTCACCACTAGTCATAAGACAACACTGATTGGTTTAGAATCTAAATGAGTTTGTTCCTTATATAGCAACATATTGCTAAGAAGTGGTAATACCATGGTGGTGTAATGCCTTGAGACCATTCGGCAGTCCCATCGAGGGAAAATATTGACCATCTATATAAAGTGTGTGCCTAAAATGGCACCAGCTTAACTGTAATGGGCTTATGTGGCTATGCTGTGTGTAGCCCATCCCCTCTGTCAAAACTGCAATAACAAAGACCAAGAAAGTCACTCGCTCCATCAAGAGTAGATCAGAAAATAATAAGCTTAATTTAGGTTTTAAATAAATGGCTTTTTGAAGAATATTAGTATTGAGTGGTGTACAATAAATATGCAATTAATTCAAATCACATAAAACCCCAGGTATCACAGACCCTGCAGGCAATACATTCATATTCTAACTCCTTGCTCTCTCTTCAGAGCTGAACTGAGTTTTGGTAAAGCCACTCTAGAGGAGAGAATGTGTGTATTATGTAAAAGTAATTGAGTTGCTCCTGCAGCAGCTCAGCGTTTCCTTGAAAAGTCCGCAATCAAGGTGCGAGGGTCGCAAAGGCCTGTAAGAGGCTTACTGGTAAGACACAGAAGAGGCCCATAACTGAGACACTCCAGTCCCAAAGCAATCTCCAAGCAGCTCACCATAACGCTAAACCTAATCCGTACCTCCAAAGGTCTGTGAGTGAGTACACATTGATACATTGGACATCTAAACATCTAAAAAAAATCTAATCTAATCTAAGGCAAACTGTATCAGAATGACTGTATAGGCCTACGATATAATATAAGAACAACCGTTTTTAATATAAGGTACAGTATAGTTTAGAACATTTTAATTGCAGGCGTCTTCATTGCAGAGCTAGTTGAGGACCTATTGATTACTGATATTGCAGATTACGTCTTAACAGGCCAAATAATACTAAAATTGGATGGGCAAACGTTGCACAATCAGGTGAGAGACAAACTATACCTCAAATAACAAGAATGGGACAGTAGTTAAGTAGAGAGTTGATGCCTATTAGATGTAATATCTACGCCCATCAGCAGATAAACTTGTCAAAAGCTGATCATCTAAAAAGGTAGGAATTCAAATCTCAGGAATAACAACACAGACTCATTGGGTTGAACAGTGTAGTAGGTTAAAGGTATACTGTAGGTTAACTTGCTGGTGAACTTTGTATTGCCCCATTGCTGACGATCTGGCTAATGCGCAGCAGGGTTGCCCTGTCTGGACAGATTTAAAGAGCTATAAGACCCTGTCCCCATTTGACAGTTGACTGAAAGCCAGCATGGACATCCACCAATCCAATTCATTATCCTGGCTGGGCTTCATGCCCTCATCAATTAATCAATTATACCTAGCTGGGGAGGTGCCACCAATACGTGCTGATTGACTGATTTGAAATACTAATAAACAAACTAGAAATAACCACCTCCGCCAACAAGTCAGGTTGCAGTCTGACTACATCCATGTCTGTCCAGACTCATATAAGCACTAATACCTTGAAGCCCACAGTGTGGTGTGGCCATTCAGCGATATCCCAAGAACACTTTGACGGAATTTCGTCAAATTTGGCTCAAACGTCCACTTGGACTCAAGGATGAACTGATTCGATTTTGGTGGTCAAAGGTCAAAGTTCAAGGTCACTGTGACCTCATGACGGCCCGTTTCATGCTCGTTAACGTGATATGTCAGGAACGCCTTGACAGAATTTCTTCAAATTTGGCTCCAACATTCACTTGGACTCCAGGATGAACTGATTGGATTTCGATGGTCAAAGGTCAAAGTTCAAGGTCACTGTGACCGCATGTCCATCTGTTCCATAAAGGAAGGGGCGGGGCTATGTAAAACGGGTCGTAGCTAGGGATAGGAAGGTCGTAGAGAGTCAGGGTTTGAGGGGTGGGTAGAGGGAGTGGCTACAGGGATGTGGGGGTGGGGGTCAAGGAAGGGGGTGGGGCTAGGGGAAAGGAGCTGTAGCTAGGGATAGGAAGGTCATAGAGAGTCCGGGTTTGAGGGGTGGGTAGGGGAGTGGCTGGGGGGGGGGGGGGGGTGGTTTAGGGGTAGGGGTAGGACCATTTTCCATTAGCCGTGTTGTTGACGTACTCCAAAACATTGCCTAAAGTGCCATAATGCGGAATGTCCACACCACTGTGCTTCAAGGTATTTGTGCTTGTATGAGTCTGGACAAACATGGATATTGACTGCAACTTGACTTGTTGGCGGAGGCATACAACCGCTATAGGGCAGTATTTCCTTTTTTTTTTAATCTAAAATACTCTCAATGACTTTTGTTTACAACCTTTTAGTGCACGTTCACACCATAAGCCAAAGCCACGCAGTTTAAATTCAGCATCCTTGTTAACAGGCGAGTCCGTTCACACCAGCCGCACGCCACGCCACGCTGACGCCACGCTGATCCGACAGTTTCAGCTTCTGTTCTATTTTCCAAGCGTGCCGCGCGGTGATCCCGAGCTGCCAGTGCCAGGCAGGCAGTCAATGCAATTTGTTCGGGTGTGGGAGGTGCCGGAGCAGCAGCTCCGAGCCGGCCGAGACTGTTTCTGGTGTGACCGCTTTGGCGTCAGATCAGCTTGATTCTGCTTCAAGCTTCAGCTCGGCATGGCTTTGGCGTATGGTGTGTTCGGCCACTTCAGACCAGATTATTTTCCACCGCTGTCAGGTGAAAAGAAGCGGCTGGCAACTGTGCATGTGTCGGAGGAAGCATGGTGCTAATCTACGGCTCTCCCCAGATCGGCAGAGGGAGCAGCGACCAGGGCAGCAGGGGGAAATTGGCCAAAGTACAATTGGGGAGAAAAAGGGGGGGGTCAGCAAAAAAAAGTGTTACCTTCCACTGACATGTAACAGATATTTTCATATACTTGATGCTATTCACTCTTTGAAGTAATCTTGACCACCACCATGTCCATAAAGACCATAAAGAGTTGAATCAATTGGCACCATAATGTTCTCATCACACACGGCTAGTTAGTAATACTAGCTTTAAACCCTTGTTGTGTCAGCAGGTCACTTATATTTCTGTAAACAATGCGGACAGATTGTTCAAGGCTTGGCAGAGGAGCCATCTGTCATCCTGGCTACCATACAACAACCAAAATCCAACTAATACTAGGCTACTCTACTCCTGTCTAAGCCTAGGCTGGAGGAAGGGAGTTCCTTCATAACGCTCACTTATGGTCCATCTACATCTACACAAGAACCTTTTAACCCCAGTGAGGCCTTTTACAATGACCTCACAGTTTAGGGCCAAGAAGTTAGATAATGACTTCCCTGTTAGATTTATTCAAATATTTATTATTTAAACCAGCAAAGCTTGTTTTGTATGCAAGTTTGTCAAAAGAATGTCAACACAAAATTTAAAAAAAGAAACGATTCAACGATTCCTCTGTCAACGATTCGATTCGATTCCCCTGTCCGCATCGCGATGCATCTTCAAAACGATTAATGTTGACACCGCTAGTGTGCAGTAGGCTACGCACTGTGTAAAGAATAACTTGACTGTGTAAAGAATAACTTGACTGTGTAAAGAATAACTTGACTGTGTAAAGAATAACTGAATACAAAAAAGAGTGAGGTGAGGTGAAGATGAATGATGCCGTGATGATTTGAGCTTTGTTGTTTACTCCACTGTCTGTTATGGGGGGAGAAAATCACAGCAAATTGGCTTTTATAGGCAAATTGCCTCTTATAGGAGGTTAAAGTGGGACAAGAACTGTTGTTAGCACTCATGTAACCCAAACAATCAGCTCCCAACGTCCAAAATTCGAGCCCTCTCTGGGGTTATTCCTCTCCAGTCACCTACTCGTAGTTATATTTAAACACATTGTGGACCACAACAGCGCTGGTCTAATGAATTAATGGGATTGTGTCTAAAAACAGCGCTCTTTGAGGGGCTGTGTAAGCTGAAGGCAGGACTACAAGGTTAGGAGGTCGTAGTATAAAGCCACGCGACAGGCAGCCGTTTGCACACACTACACACAGGCAACTGTGACGGATTACACAGCACAACAGACTCATCCAGGGACCTAAGGACAAGGTACTGTAAGTGAAATGACAACAGATTGATATGATGATAATAACTGCAGATCATGTTCACTCTCACTGTCATGCGACCAATTTGTTTTGATTAGTCATTTGAATTTGTTGATGTTGAAGTACTTTTTATTTCATGCCAAGAAAGCAGCTTGGATTGAAATTGAATAATTGCACAAAGCCATCATCATTACAGAACATTTATTTTCCTTTTTACGATTAATTTATTACATCACATGGATGCACATTTCAACCCTTTTTGTTTATACATATCTTCATCGTCTGTTTATCTTATCTGAGATTAAATACTTTACATTCTGCCAAGTTTGAGGAAGAGTTTTTACAATTATTTGTTCCATATGAATTACAAAACTTGAAATCTTGTCTTTCTAGTGGGAGACTGTTTATAGGCGGATGATGGGCCTATGCTGTAATAGTTACGAGTTAATTCATGAATATTTTATAAGTGGTTCTTCTCACTGAAGCATGTTGGACTGGGAAAACATGTAGTGCAATACAGTTATATAAAAAAAACTGTCTGAAAGCTAAATTACAATGTAGTAATATGACAGTTTACAGTAATGTGAGTACCTATTGTGATACTAAGTTTGCCAGCCAGGTTTTATAACTGAGTATTTTCATCTTTTTAATTTGCAGACAGCAGCAGCAACTTTGCCATCAACATGTCAAAGTGAGTAGAGCCCCTCAATATATTCAGCAGCTACTGGAGCATAATATGATACAGTTCCTATTATATTATGAATAATACAATTATATTCATATATATTATATACCAGTTATACATATTATGCAACTTGTTCAGATGAGAGGCTAAATCCATGCCTTTTCAATACAGTTGTTTAAGGCAATAATTGACTTTCCAGGAGGAAATTTAATAAGCATAGTACTAACTAACTGAATGAGTTATCAATCACTAAATTATCTTGCAACAATATTTAAATTTGAGACTCTAGTTTTATATTATATGGCACTGCTATTACGCTACTTTTTTCTTTTCTTTTTTGTAAACTCATTTGATTGAAATGAGATTGGCTTGCAGGGATCAAAAGCAACAATCCGTTCACAAAAACAGAGAAAGAAGCTCAGCAGCAGCTATAGTGTCATGACCTCTGACCTTACAACCTAACATCTAAGCAGAGGCATGTAGAGTGTCTGTCAGTGCAACACGGCAGGCTTATAGGATATATGGATAAACCCTGATTAGGATGGATTGTGTGGATTTGATCTTGGAAGAGAGCTTTAGAAGATAAAGGCCACAAGAGGCAAACGCCACAGATGACTTGTTTGTTAGCTGTTAGTTGTTTGTTAGTTGTGCACAAGATTAGCCAAGATTATGAATATGCATTTAATCCGTCAATATTTTGGGGATGTTGATGCAAACAATGCACAGTTAAGTTACCAAGAGATAAGTTGTTGGTGTTTGATACATCTTATGTGAGGAGTCAGTCAGCCTACCTGATGTAATACTGATATTGCACAAGTGCTATGCTATGTCCAGATTAGACAGTTGTGCCAGCATGTGCCTCACCACCCTAAGTACTAATCCACAGTCACAGAGTTTGTGAAGTGTGTGTGTGTGTGTGTGTGTGTGTGTGTGTGTGTGTGTGTGTGTGTGTGGGGGGGGGGGGGGTCATCCTATAATTGGAACTGACAACTGACAGCAGAGTGGCAGGCGTAAAAGACATCATGGCCTAATGCCAATGCAGGACTGGAAAAAGATAATGAATCATACTTGCCGTTAGACAGGGGACAACTGCATTGTTTTGGCATCTTCATTGGGCTTTTTCAATGTAGCCTATGTTTTAATTTGTTCTGTTGTTCTATTGTTTGTAACTCTTTTTTCCTCGCTGTACTTTGTTTTCAAAAGTGCTATGCTACTTTCAGTTTATTAATATTATTAATATTATCACCTCCACGTCATGCATTAAAATCGCTGAACGCACACCTAGTCCTTGATGATCCCTTACTTGACAGACTTGGTGTAAATTGACAAAAGAAGGGTTGAACATGGGTCAAGTAACTCTGGTTGGTAACAAACCTGGTCACGGGTGTGAACGTGGTATTTAGTGAACCTTGCATGAAATGACTGAGGCAATAGTCTAATGATCATTGACTTTTGTTTTGCACTTTCTCTGCAGGGTTTTCAAGAAGACCAGTGGCAATAGCAATGTAAGTGGCCTCTCTAACATAGTCATTATAGGGTATATTTCTCGGCATGGGGAGGAGTACAATTTGTAGCTCTAGCAACTGCCAGAAATAACTCCCAAAACGTTTCTCTTATTCTCCCTCAGCTCACCTTGTACTTGGGGAAGAGAGACTATGTGGACCATGTGGATTCAGTGGAAATAGTTGGTGTGTAGCACGATGCGTCTGACTTCCACGTGTTTGTGCGCACTCATGTGTGCACATGTATGTGTGTCTTTGTATAATCTAGTGATGTTGTTTCTCTTCTTATTTGTAGATGGGGTTCTGAAACTGGAGCCTTCTGGTCTTAATGGCAGAAAAGGTATCTCATTCACTGTCTACTTTGGGGGGGGGGGGGGGGGGGGTATTAAAACGTATGTCACCTGAATGCAACTTACCCAACACAGAGAGGTAATTTACAACCTGGCATTAACATGTGTTTTCTGTGATCAGATTGCAATCAGATTGTGTTTTATCACTTGGAAGTACAGGTGTAAACACCCCCATTGAAGAAGGATTGCAATCTGATCGGGCAAACCACCTCCGGAGGTGGTCAGGGATGCATTGTGTACACATTGAACACAAGTGTAAATGCAATGTGTCCTCTCAATCTGGATACAGCAACTTTATGTGGATTGAGAGGACACCCATTTCTGAAAACCCATTTTCACCCATTTCTGAGAAAACGCATGTTAACGCCTGGTGTAAATGGAATCAGGCTAATGTGGTCAAGTACAATCTGATTGCAATCTGATGGCAGAAAACACATGTTAATGCCAGGTGTAAATGGCCTCAGAGAGACTAATGTTTGAGGCTATGTGTCCATTGCCTTTGCAGTGTTTGTCTACCTTGCTTGTGCCTTCCGCTACGGCAGCGAAGACTTGGATGTGATTGGCCTGTCCTTCAGGAGAGACATCTGGTGCGAGCGTGTGCAGGTCTACCCGCCGACAGGTGAAAGCCCACCCAGAACTCCAATGCAGGAAGCCCTGATGAAGAAAGTTGGAGAGAAAGGAATTCCCTTTTCTTTCAAGGTGAGAGAGCAAAAATAATAATCCTCACTGTGGCTTCAGAGCGCTGCTGTATAGATCAACCATCAATCATTGTTTCACATCACATGCCCTTTAATTTGACAATAGTCGTGTTCAAATCATAGTTCAAATGTACCCATTAGTGTACTGTGTGCTTGTTCCCTCCTGTTCCAGATGCCAACAAATCTCCCATGCTCAGTCTCCTTGCAACCTGGACCAGGCGATGCCGGCAAGGTACTATTACAGTCTTTGTTTCCTGGTTTCTTTTCTCTGGCGCGCATAAGTTACTTTTAAACTTTTCACATACAAAACATTGGTTTTGTTGTTGTCCTGTCGCAGGCTTGTGGTGTTGACTTTGAGGTGAAATGCTACGTTGCCAATCATGCCGACAATGCAGATGAGATCATTTCGAAGAAGTATGTATGCTACCCGACCAAAGCGTATTGCCAGTGCTGTTGCATGCTGTATGAGCAGTAGAGGGCGCTCCCCTGACTCCCTTTGCTTGTGTTGTGTTCTGCTCTCAGGGACACTTGTCGCCTGATCATTCGTAAAATACAGTTTGCACCATCTAACAACAAAGGCGGACCCAAGGCTGAAATCAGCAAGCAATTCATGATGACTGACAAACCAGTTCACCTGGAGGCCTCCCTTGAAAAGGAGGTATGAGACACAATATTCACATTTAGCATTACATAATGATACTAATTGCTAAGCTACGGTAATTTTGCTAGATTCAACAAAATGTACTGTTTTCACTCTTAGATTTATTACCATGGTGATCCAATCACCGTTAAAGTAAAAGTCAACAACGAGACCGCCAAGGTTGTGAAGAAAATCAAAATAACAGGTAGGGGGAAAGGGTTCATGTTATATTCACTTGGTTTGTTTGTTTGTTTGTTTGTTTGTTTGTTTGTTTGTTTGTTTGCGTGTGTGTGTGTGTGTGTGTGTGTGTGTGTGTTCAAGTAACATACATTTTAGCTTGATTGACAGTTATTTTTTCCTTTCTTTTTCTGATCAGTTGAGCAGTCAACATCTGTAGTGCTCTACTGCTCTGACACTTACGTCAAGCCTGTCTGCAGCGAGGAGTTTGGGTGAGGATTTCTTTCTAACAAATGTGTCTTTATTTCAGTTTCAATTAAATTAAGTTAGGCTAGTTAGGTTTCCGCCAAATTCAATATCTGCAAATCTTTTCCTATAAAACTGAGATCTTATATTGTGTTATATTTTTATCTCCGAAGTAATTATTGAGAAGGATCTGTCATTGTTATCTGAATTGCACTTTCATCTAATAAAGAAAAGTGAATACCGTAATTAACGCCAACAAATCTGTTAGACAAGCCAAACGTGCATCGTCGTAGTCTTGACAATGTATTTTTAGTTGAAAATAACACATTTTACTTCAATGTCATACCCAGGGAGACAATTAATGCTAACTCAACATTTGAGAAGAGCTTCCAATTAACCCCCCTGCTGGCCAACAACAAAGAGAAGCGCGGCCTCGCAGTGGACGGACGGCTAAAATACGGCGACACCAACCTAGCGTCTACCACACTGTAAGTCAGTCATAAAGTCTCACACTGAAGTCTCTTATGCATTCACTGCTGCTGATATAATGCTGCATTGTATCATCGACTCATGCTGTCTTAAAGCAAACGATCCCTGTCCTCTCACAGGAGTCAAGGAGAAAACGAGATGAGGGGAATCATTGTCTCCTACAAAGTCAAGGTTAATTTGATGGTGTCCAGCGGAGGGTAAGGCCTAATTCAGACATGACATTTTTACTTTTCATGTCAAATTTTGTAGACTAAGAATTTATTTTAATTGATTTTCTCTCTCTCTCTCTCTCTCTCTCTCTCTCTCTCTCTCTCTCTCTCTCTCTCTCTCTCTCTCTCTCTCTCTCTCTCTCTCTCTCTCTCTCTCTCTCTCTCTCTCTCTCTCTCACACACAGCTTATTGGGTGGCCTAACATCAAGGTAAATATTGATTTCCTGCATGATTGGTCATCTATCAGTGTTATTGCATAATGTGAGAATAATATATTTTTTATAAAAAAAACACATATATTTCCATTTTCAGTGATGTCACAGTAGAGGTTCCGGTGCTTCTGATGTCCCCGAAACCTGCAGGTGAGTGCATTGCTTTGTATAAAATCCATTTAAAATCTACCTATGACACTTCACATCAACAAAAAACAGAGCATTGAATCTTCTGTAACAAAACTGATTAAGATGTGTTATGTCCTCTCTCCTCCCTTGCTGCATCTCATTGCTATACACTGAGCAGAAGTGTAAGTATAACAAACAGTGTGACAGCCATCCCTATCAGTCTTGAAATGTAACCTGTCTGGGGCATCTGTAGTGTAGAGGTTAAAAAGCACTCGCTACCACCGCGGAGACCCGGGTTCAATTCCCGGCAGCGGTGCTTCCGGCTTGGTCATGAATGGTGTGATCCTCCCATGCGCTACGTCCTGCTGCCAGTGAAACTCCCCGCTGTCAGGTGAGAAGAAGCGGCTGGCGACTGTACATGTATCGGAGGATGCATGTGCTAGTCTACGGCTCTCCCCAGATCAGCAGAGAGGGTGGAACAATGACCGTGACAGCAGGAGGAATTGGACTGTACAATTGGGGAGAAAATGAGAGAAAAATCCGGCAAAACAAACTTGATAAAAAGCAAGCTGTCTGTGAATGTGATGTGTGTGGCACACCGCTGATGCTTTCCTTTTCCATAGACCAAATTTGAACACTGTGTTATTGGGTTTACTTCTGTCCTTGTCACACACAAAAAAAGAGTATGATCAAAGTGTATTTGCTGTTTTTGTAAGACTGGTATCTACATAAAAAGGTCTTTCTTAAGGTGTGGTACAAGTAAATATATAAATGATATGACGGCCCTTGAATGAGTGCTGTGTCATTGTGCAGAGATGTTTGTTACTCCACCTCCAATAAGAATTGGTTGTAAGATCCTTAAGTACTAATGCGGGATGTATGCAGATTTGGGGAACATCTACAGCTATTACTACACTCTACTAGATATTGTGTGAACATTTTGCATTTTAGCAATGTTATTCTTTGCTTAACAATACATACCTATAATCTGATGCAGTACATTCCACATGGTATGTTGGTTTGATGCTGGACTCAAGTTGTTTGTCCATTTCATGACTCTAGAACGCAGATCACTCTGGAGTAGAGTTGGCCTTGGAGGGATCAGAGGACTGCAGAAGGAAAATCAACTCGCTGACAGAGAACAGAAATGACCTCATCATCACCAACAAGGAAAAGAATAATCAGAGAACGGTTACAGTTATGACAAACATTCTCTTATTTCCTCCACCTACATTCCTACATTTCTCTCAGGTGTTGTTGTCAGAGCTACATCACTGGAAAAAAAAAAAGATTCTCTGAGTCCCCAAACTCTCAGCAAAATTTCTCTGACTGAAGCCTGCCATCATATGAAATAATTTTGTTTTTTGTTTGTTTGTTTTTGTTTGTTTGTTTGTTTGTTTTTGTTTACAAAGGAAATTAACCATATAGTATAGAGTGTAGACATGTTCTTTTTTGCATGTACCGGTAGTATAAATACGGAAGCTGGATAGCTTCATATATTCATTATGTCTTTATTGCTGTGTCATTAGGGGCATGAGATAAAATAACTGAATGTACAGCTGTGGGATAAACATCCTAGAAAACCCTTAATTGTGTCAATCTGTGAAGCCAACACAAAAATAAACACATTGGTTCCCTAATTATGCCCGTATCTCTATTTATTTGGGGCTATTATTTAAAAAAAAACGAATGTGAATAGAGCTGAACAGGCATGTCCTTGTGTGTTAAGGCAGAGAGAGCCAGAGCATAAGAATTGCATTGAATTTATACATATGCCATTAGAGTGTTGAAAATAAACTGAACAATCAGTACATGGTAATAAACAGAAATGTAATGTCATAAACATGATGTATTGCCATTCCCATCATCCATCACATTGCCTATCTTCACAACACAATGAGAGTTGCTTTAGAATACAGCCACATCTGTCATGCACACGTCAGAGTGAATGGAGTAAGCAAATTCCATTCAACTCCATGTATTCGGTTCATTTACCTGTCTCCCTTAAAAGTGACACACAGTTTAATATGTTTAGTGCTTTCATGTCTAAAGTTTAGGCATGAAAGAACTAAGCACAGCTATATGTCTTATGATGAGCACATATGTACGTTTTTTTCCACGCTGCTGACTGCACACAACATGCAAATGTGCAGCTGCAGCATATTCCATATTCACATCAGAGGAATGGGAACAAACCTGAATAACGTAAACACGCTCCTGCACATAATGAAAAGTATACAGACTTACAGTTTAGTGAGTGAGTCTCTTGTATGTTGAATTATTTTGTAAATGAGCACTCCCTACTCAGGGTTTACCCTATTGTCAGTGGTTCTCAAACCTTTTCGCGTCAAGGACCCCTATATTCCTAAACTATCCAAAGCCCCCCCCCCCCCCCCCCCCCATGTGATAAGTTGTTTGCTATTAGATGTTTTATTACAGAAAGTGTATGAAACCCATAACCAAAATAGTCATACATTCTGTCATTGTGTTACCTATGGATGGAATTATAGTGAAAATAAATTATCCTCCTTTTTGCTGGGGACACCTGGAGCCCCGTCAAGCACCCCTGGAGTTCCCGGGACCCCACTTTGACAACCACTGTAGCTACTATTCCAGTTATTGTTTTATACCCGTGGTTACAACCACATAACGTTACTTAGGAAAAACTCCTGCAGATCTGTTGTGCTCGGCCTAGCATAACTAATCTGCGAACTAAGCGAAATTGCAATATTGCAATACGGACACAAATGAAGGTCTCATTAGGGTGATTTATCTTTGTAATTTATGTTTGCTGTTAACCGCTTGGTTGCGCTATTTCACTTCCCTACAAGGCAACAATAGCGGTAGCTAGTGCAAGATACACTACTATTTGCTGCTCTTACGGTCTGGTCTGGTCTAGACATCATTAGCTAAGTCAGCTAACGTTATCTGTTGTTTATCTTTTGACAAAATGTCAACCACGACCGGCGGTGGAGAGTTTGGAAACCCTCTACGAAAGTTCAAACTCGTCTTTTTAGGCGAACAAAGTGGTAAGTTTGGGACGATGTATTTGAGCCGTGTGTTAATTTGGTGAGCTATCCGTTAGCTTGTTACTGATATGAGCTAGCCTGCTACTGGATAGAGGGGCACCGACTGGGCATCATCAGCCGCCAGTCGATGCTGATACAGGGCGAGACGTTTCTAGTTAACATGTCTGTCGAAGTGAACCGAGAGAAAGGTGATGGTTCAGACTATTTTTGTCACTTGTTAGTGATGATGTCATTAGCTAGCTAGCTAACGTTACCCCGCTGAGCTAGCCAAACACCTACCTCACTGCTCGTTTTAAAGGCCAACTTTACATTGGTATAAGTTACTTACCAGCTTGACCCGCTGTTTGCAATCAATGAGAACAACTAGCGTCAATGATTAGTGAAGCTACACACTGTTGTTGCCAAATAAAGGCTGTGTGACAGCCAGGGGTCCTTTCCCTGACCGATGGTGATGCATCAGCATCATCTCAATACACAGCTAACGCTAACTAGCATTAGCTGTGCTAGCTAGGCTAAAACATTCCAGCCATAATATTAAAGTATGCTAACCAATTTGTCCCCTAATGGGAATGCCAAGAGCTTAGTACGAATGTTTGTTTCCAAAACAAGCCCTCATACATGCGGCTAGGGGACTAAATGAAAGAAGTCACCCTGATGGGTTGATGTTGTTGTGTGTTCAGTCAGCTGTTAGCTTGTTAACTCACTAGCTTGGTACCCACAGATGCTTCTTGAAAAGCCACGTCGGCCAGTGGGTCCAGGCCAATTTGCCTGACCCAGCCTCAGCCGTTTAACGCTAGCCACAGGGCATTTATACTGTCGTTAATTGGACGTGATTGGAATTGTTTTATAATTTACTTGTGACATTGTCCCATAACGAGATTTAATGTAAAAAGTCGATCTCCATAATCCGAGTCCGAGATTTGTGACTCCACCCAAATTGCCAGCTCACCGCGTGGGTTCAGTAGTCTGCATCGCATCAATGATGATGATAGCACTTTATAATGACCATATTACCATATATGCCCCCATATAAAAATATTTTTTGAATGCCTTTGGCTAAAGTGTACCAAATTATATGCTTTTATCGCAAACAGTGTTTCCCATACAGACTTTACCAGTTATATTAACGCTAATGGTCGCCCATGACATGTATAAATAATAATAATACAATTATATTATTGTATTTTATACTTCCGGTATACATTACATTATTATGATTAGTAAAAGGACTGAGAGGTTGATATGCTGTTCACTTCCTTTAGTTTCTTTATATCCCTTTGCATGCATTGTGCATTTTCTTTTCAAAATAAAAGCACCATGATTCTGCCACTAAAATAACAGCAGTTCAAAATTGTATTTATCTCATGCTAAGGTACAATTTACAGTAAGCAAAGCAGTGAAATTAGGGTTGTACTTGGCAGCAGGGCAGACCGTGCAAAACTGAAAAAAGAAGAAGGAATTCAATATTGTGAAAAAATTGCGATATTCAATATTATTGAAAATAGGCCCAAGGCACTCGGCCCCCGCCTTGCCCAACCTACCTACCTACCACCACAAGTAGATTTTAATTCTGTGGGAAACATTGGCAAAATGCACAATTGCTATGTAACGTTTAGCTAAGCTGCCCCACTATAATGTCACTGAGTGAGTCATATTGATTTTTTTGTGAGAATTCAAAATCATTGTGGGTCCTGAGTGACTGAGTGCATACTGTCAGTAATGCAGTTTTGGCCATGTATGTTACTATGCTCGACCACCTGCCCTATAGAGACAGTCCGCATGTCTGGGAACGCCCACAAAATGTAAAACGGCTGGTGCGCGAGTGGGGTAAAACTGCCAATATATCTCATGGGCTGACTCACCAAAGGACGGTGCTGCGGCTCTAAACTACATGTTTGGGGGTTCTAGAGCAGAACACAAGACGTCTGCTCAGATGTGCGTTTACTGCGGTGGTTAAATCCCTGATCGTGTCTGCCTGGGCTGGGCTATCACCTAAATTCTAACTTTGCTGAATGGATAGAATGGGGGATTTACCCCACCCTGACCCCGCCCCCAGCAAGGCTGAGCCAGCTAACCCAGTGTCTATTGTGGGCGTTCCTAGAGCCTGTATGGGCGTTCCCAGACATGCGGACTGTCTCTATAGGTGCGGGTGGGTGTGTGTGTGTTGCTCACTAAATGTTATTGCATCAGTGATGTCACAATGCCTCCTTGTGTGTGTGTGTGTGTGTGTGTGTGTGTGTGTGTGTGTGTGTGTGTGTGTGTGTGTGTGTGTGTGTGGCTGGCTGGCGCTCACTAAATGTTATTGCATCAGTGATGTCACAATGCCTCCTTGTGTGTGTGTGTGTGTCCCATTATATCACTGATGACATCATCAGTGTATGTGTGTGTGCCCCCCTATGACATCACTGATTAGTCTTGTCACAATGCCTCCTTGTGTGTGTGACATCACTGATCAGTCTTGTCACAATGCCTCCTTGTGTGTGTGCATGTGTGTGCGCCCTTATGACATCACGTTTGACATCATCACTGATGACATCACATCATTAGCTAATTAGCCTAATTAAAAAAATCCAGCTCCGCCAGGTCACCTGCACGGGTGCCCTTTACACACCCTGAAGGTTTCAGCCCGATCGCACCTAAATGGCATAGCTGTGGCCGAACACAGAACTTGAAACAGACAGACATCGCCCACGTACTAAATTTTATATAGATAGATGTTCTATCTTTGAGTGGCAGGGCACACATCTAAAGGTAGACCTAATATGTTTCTGTCCTTGTCTATACAGTTGGAAAGACCTCGCTTATCACCCGGTTTATGTATGACAGTTTTGACAACACCTATCAGGTAAATATAAATTTAACAAGTCTTCGCTAGTGACATAACCATCTGTGTATGATTTATACTTGCTCTTAAACACTGTGTTTTGAAATATGTCAATATAATATGTTCATATGTCCATATAACAAATGTGTTTCCTACACCACCTTTCCCTGCTGACCATAGAAGTCATGCAGTATCCATAATTGTGCAGATGAATAAGCTTTAATGCAAATAATTGTCTCACAGGCGACAATTGGCATTGACTTTTTGTCGAAAACCATGTACCTAGAAGATCGTACGGTAAGCTCTGTCATTTTCATTCTGATTTTGATCATTCGCATTGTCATAGTGCTAACTCTTAAACACACTTAAAGCATGCGTTTTAGTCTGCTTTTATGTAGGAACCACCAATTTATTAGGCTATCCTTTCACCATTTCACGTTGTGTTGTTACCTCATACTTAATTTTACCATTCATTTTGTTAAGACCTGTGACGTGGTTTTTAGTTCTATCATCATTTCAAGTTTTTTTTCCCCCTTCCATCCTTTTGCTGGGTCATGAAATCCACCCGTTCCCACATTCGTTGCACCATGTTGGCCACAGATTCGGCTGCAGCTCTGGGACACAGCCGGCCAGGAGCGTTTCCGCAGCCTCATCCCCAGTTACATCCGCGACTCCGCCGCTGCTGTGGTGGTTTATGACATAGCCAGTAGGTATCATGGCCTCGCCTCACCTCCTCGTCCTTCCCTTTACTATGCGGAAGGGCAGAAAAAGAGCATTTACCAGCCCGGCACCCCCTACTGGACATGCATGATGAGAGCATCGTCTCAGGCTGTTTCTCCAATTGAATTGAAGTTTTGATGGAGCTCAGAAGTTCAGTGTCCAGAGGGGTTTTGTGCTTCTTAAATGCTGTTGTTACACATGGGGCTGATGTCGGGAATAACAGAAAATGCCTTCCGATTTCACATTATGGGGCAGAGAACCGCCATAACAAACCTAAATAACCTTTCAGTAGGGCCTCCTTGTGCATGTCTTGTCAAAGGAACGTCACTCACAAGCTGGTCCTCTCTGGCTCTATACTGCATTTGAATGATTCTCCCTAATTCCTCCGTGGAAAAGGCCGTTTTCATCTCTGCTGCTTGGCTTGCCGATCCTTTATGTCTTTCCTGTTCTCCATTTCTCTCTTTTCTGTCTTCCCCCTCTCTTTATATCTTTCTCTCCACCTCCCTGTGTCTCTCTCTCCTCCCCCCACCCCGTTCCACTCCTCAGGTCCGGCTCCAGCTGTGGGACACTGCTGGACAGGAGCGTTTCCGTAGCCTAATTCCCAGCTACATCCGCGACTCCACCATTGCCGTGGTAGTTTATGACATCACCAGTGAGTCAGGGCTGTACTCTAACCATTGCCGTGGTAGTTTATGACATCACCAGTGAGTCAGGGCTGTACTGTAACCGCTCTGTAGGGATGGAAGCTACAGTATCTTATAGTGTGCTCCCATTTTATTTTTATCTGTCTAGCGACATAGAAATTCTGTAACTCTTCTTTCCTCCTCCAAGCTTCTACTGAATACTTTTGCTTTACTAACAGAACTACTGTATCAGCTTTTCTGACATGAGGTACTTTTTAATGAAGACTAACGGCTGCTTGTGCGCACTTTTACTGTTAACCAGAACTGCTTTTTTTTGTCTGCCTGGGCCACGTGCAGGCAGATGTATGCAGTAATTTGGTTTTCTCATCCTCAGATTTAAATTCATTCCAGCAAACCTCAAAGTGGATTGATGATGTCAGAACAGAGAGAGGCAGTGATGTCATCATCATGCTTGTTGGGAACAAAACAGACTTGGCAGATAAAAGGTACATGGTTGTGTGAGATCGTTTGAATGGTTTGTTGATCATGTTTTGTACGCAGAATAATGTAGACTGTATAATGTTGAAACTGGAACTGAAATAGAAAGAACTGGTTTTAGGAAATGAGCTGTATTATATAAGTATGAACTCTGCCAAAGCCTGGAATCCCATTTTTCTTCCCTTAAGTGTATTTAGCATCTCATCCAGTTTTGAATTGATCATCCCTTGGTATTTTGCACATTCCAGCATTTTTAATAGTAATTTTAATTCCTTAATTTTGATTTCTTATAATTTGATAAGATTTCTGTAGTGTTGTTTTTTTCTGCCTTTGTTTTATTTGTTTCCCTTTCCTGGTCTGTCTCTCCATGTCATTTTGAATTTTTGTGTTTTCCTCAACCCTATGCCACCACACTCCCCCTCCCCCCTCCCTCCCACCCGGGGACCATGGCAGGCAAGTTTCTGTTGAGGCCGCAGAGAGGAAAGCTCGTGAACTCAATGTGATGTACATAGAGACCAGTGCCAAGGCTGGCTATAACGTCAAACAGGTTGGTGTCCAGCAGCAACAGGTGTGCACTAAATGGTCCCGAAGCTTCCAGTACAGCTGATGATGCCCCTTAGCTAGTTTAGGGAACTGCAAACTCCTGTGTTTAGTATATGGATCAGTGTGTGGCTGTTGTTGAGTGAGTGACTTCTCCAACCGTTTTCCTTCTGTTCCATACTCTGCACAGCAGCTCCTCTTCTCTTTCTCTCTCTGTCTGTGTTTATAACTAAACTAACCTCTCTCTCCCTCTCTCTCTTTCTCACAAAGAAAAAACAGAATCTGTTTTGAGCTCTCTTTGTTTTTCTCTCCATCCCTTCCTCCCCTCTCGGCCTGTCCTCTTTGCGATCTCTCTTTCCATATCTGTCTGTTGGTCCGTCTCCCCCCCCCTCTGCTTTGACCGGAGCAGACAGATCACCACGGAGGAGGGCGAGCAGAGAGCTAAGGAGCTCAATGTCATGTTCATTGAAACCAGCGCAAAGACTGGCTACAATGTCAAACAGGTAGAGATCCTGCTCGCTCAGGATAGCATAGCTAACTCTGCCCTCCCAAGTTGACCCTTTTCTGTTTTATCACCGCCCTGCTTTTCCTCACATGGCTCACCATGACTTGTCCAAGCACTCTCAAATCACCCCCCTCCCTCCCATAACCGTCTCTTTTTAGACGTTTCAGTATCAGTTGGTGTTTAGCAGTCTTACTGCTGTTGTGTGTTTCGTTTCGTTTGTCTTGATTCACTTAAATCTCTGCACCTTTCCAAATGTTTTGCATGAATATAATTAGGGCTGACCCGAATGCTTCGAAAGTTTCAATCGATGCCATGGTAATCGATGTCCAAATCAGTACTCGAATGCTAATCTTCTTTTTTTCTTCTTACGTTTATTTTTGAATAGTAATTCAACAATATTCGTTCATCTCTCAGACAAGGACATTTAACGTTATTGATAATTTTGTGCCTCACAGCCCTCATCTAGCGTTACATACCAACACTGAAACTGCAACAGTTTGACCATGCAGCCAGCATGGTACATACTGTACATATGAGCAAATTTGTTTTTATGGGCTATGACTGTAATTATTTATTTGATCGGATTATTGCACACTTTGTAGCCGTTTTTATTTAGAAAAGTCCTTGAAGTCTGATGTTGGTCCTCACTGGCCTTGCCCCCCACACCCACCCCCGACACCCCCATCGAAACTTCGAATTTGAATACTTGTCACTGAAACTTCGAAGCCCAAAAACTGGTGTTTGGGAGTCGGGACAGCCCTGAATATAATGCATTTCCTCAGTGGGGAAGGCTTGCACGGCGACCCCTCACGTCCATGCTGATATCCCAACCAATAATAATATATATTCCATTTTGTTTCTCCCTTGTTGTATTTGCCTATTGTATTTGTTAAACATTCACCAGGAGTTGTCACTTGATCAGATTAATTGCCCATTTGTGATTTGACAGTATTGTACTTTCGACCGCTCCCATTTGCCCATATTTTGGTGAGGCTCCTTGTAAATGTGTGTAACTGTTGAATCCCTCTGACTTTGCTCCATAGCTGTTTCGTCGTGTTGCTGCTGCCTTGCCTGGGATGGACAGCACACCGGAGAAAAGCAAAGAGGACAGTATCCTTTTTCAAAGTTGCCATGACTTGGCACGTTTTAGAGCTCAAGCTAATATTACTGCTGTGGCGCTATTATTACTTTGAAGTCAAACGTTTACTTGGTGATGATAAATTCAGGGTTGGCGACCTAGTAGCCAGTGCCTGGCGCTTTACTGGGCAGAAAAGAGAGAGTCATCACTGACTTCACTCGCAGCCAGAGAGCGCCGCTGAAAATGTGAAATGTGCCAATTCACAGATGATGTTGCTTAACCGGTCCCTCTCAGTGATCGACATCAAACTGGAGAAACAACCAGAGATGACTGTCACCGAGAGCAGCTGCTCATGCTAGTACACCTCACCCCGCCCGGGCCCACCCTGCCTCCTCCCCACACCAACAGCTTGTCTCTCAGTGGCCACTCGCTCCACCCATGGCACACTGCCGCCGGGATGGAGCAACCTGTCTTTTTTTCCCCTTTCAACTCAGTGACTTTTCAGAGTAACCGTGTGGATGTGCTATACTGTATTGAAGCAGATTATCTGGAGAAAAAAAAACGTGGTTTAAAAGTAAACATTTAAAACAAGGGATAGGTTAAATATGTTTCAGATTTTCATCCAACTGCATGGCATTATGTAGGATTGCAGACTGACATAGCTAACTGCTCTGGAGTTCTTGCACCGTTGGGGAAACCTCAGTGCTGTCACTCTTGTCATTGTTGTAAAGTAAAATAGCTTGGGATTATTTAAACGACTCTGCGAGGTTGAGGTCTCAGTTCCTTAATATTTTGCTTTTTTTTTTTTTTTTTTCAATGGAGAGTTTGGATTATGAAAACAAGACTATTCTGTAATCTGTAAGAAACAATGTTACTAATTATTTCCCCACTTAGGCTTACTTTGAGGAAGTAGGGACAGGTTCCTACCAGTGGCTTTACTTCACAAACTGTCCTATTGCCACGTTTGGCTCAAATTAGCCTGATTCATTGAAGATGGTTTATGGGACCATATGTTAGACATTATTTATACATAACACATCTAAAGGCATGAACACAGCCAAAGAAAACCACAGTGTGTTAGTCGACCAATATACATGATTTGAGACCTTTCCAGCAGGCTTCCTGTAAAAGGGACGTATAACCAACTAATGAGCAAATAGATATGCATTTTCATCAAAGGGAAGCCATCCCCAAATTCATTCGAATGGCTACTAACCCGAAACTATTTATGTCCGCATCAAAACTATAGCAAACTGTCTTTGCAACTTTGTTAAATTAGCTGCACGCATACTAACACGTCTGAGGAGAGGAGGGGTTTTCTGCTCTTAGATGCGCCTTCTAAGGTACACACACAAAAAAAAAAAAAAGGCAACAGAGTTTTCCAAGCGAATGGAAATATGTCACTTTGGTCGCTACCTGCCATCTCATAAATATTTTGTGTTGTGTTGATGACACTATTGCGGCAACACGCAGCATGCTCTCACCATGCAGGATTTATATGTGGATAAGAACACAGATGCCTTGCTTGTTTGTTCACCAACGTTGTGCACTGAATCAAGCCACAATATTGTAAAGTATAAAAGAAGCCTGCTGACTGGTTAGTATAAAAGAAGCCTGCTGACTGGTTCATGGCTTCACTAGTTGTTTTGTAGAGCTGGTAGATAAGAGTTTGTCCTCCGATACAGCTAACGCTTACTAACACCCTTGCTGTAAAAAAAAGAGAAAAAAAAGTGCAGAGAAGTTAGTTGCAGTAGCCTTTACTGTACTGCTATCGCCTGTGTAGGGCTGTTGGGTTTTATGTGTTTTATTTATTTGTAACTCGGATATATGAATAACATTGTACGCTTGACCAAAATTACACATACCGGCATGCATGTTGATTTTTTTTTAATTTATTGTTCGCGTGTCCGCTGGGACACAAAGGCGCCATTTAGGCCTGGTATCCTTGTCACACTGCTCGAAAGGACTTTTTGCAGTAGTGTAGTCAATAAGATTGGTTTACAGTCACAGGAAAAGGCTGCACCCATCTCCAGACACGCATACAGTGCAACACAAACCTACTAATTAGCCATAGCACACAACACATGTCATTTGCTGTAGCTTGTTTTGAAATGTAAACATTTGAAAAGGACTAAACATTGACATTATAGTATTTAATTACATCGAACAACCGTCTTAACCTTCACAGCTCTTCTATTACTTGTCACTGACTGAATACTCAGCTTTGTGCTATTCGGACTCGTGTCTGTCCATTTGAAATATGCTGTCTACTCGTGTTTAGCAACGTTTGTGTGAATAATGTACTATTACTATCTGATGTATAAAAAGGAGAGTTAATGAAACACCCAAGTGTAGGCCTATATCACATGAAAGAAAATAAAGATATTTCACCAAAGCTCTTCACCTCTCCCTTTCCTTAGGAAGCACTGATGTAGAGATGGCTCCATTACAAACTTTTTATTTTATTATTACAAAACCATATTGTTGTGGCACATTAACAATTCTAACACCTTAAACACTAATTATCATTCATCATGATTATTTTGTGCATGCACACAATAGATTTATACAGCTGTTGTGTTGTTGCATAAGCTACAACAGATGCACAAGTTGAAGGGTGAGGTGCTTGTCAAGTGTGTGGGGGGGGGGGGGGGGCTTGTGTAACTGTTGTCAAAGGTGACTGAAACTGGCCTCATTAGGTAATTCCCTACAGGAATGTAGGCTATGCAGTTTTCAGTAGGTGTGGCCATGCATGAACATGAAGTCAAACAATTCACATTGGCTACCAGCAAACTAGTAATTTTGTGCTAACCATAAACCAGTCTTTATGTTTGTTTTGCATGCTAGGATGCTGTGCGTCAAAATACAGCCAAACCACAAGATGAAAGAAACATTAGTTGGTGGTATTCATAGTGTTCTGTTATCACCACACATCCATCTTTGTGAGAAAATAACAGGTGATTGTAATCAAATGCCAGCCACAGATCATTCTGCTAGTCTACTTATTCATTCCTATCATAATGTTCCTATGTCATTGACACACTAGTAGGCTTTGAGCTTATTCTACTTATATCGCCTTTGACAGATATATAGGCTAATTCCATATGATTTTCTGTGGTATCATTTCGACCTATAGGTCGTGATAGTATGTGATATTTGTACAGTGGCCCATCCTTCTAAAGTTCTACTGATGAAAGCGTACTATTGGGGGGGGGGGGGGAGTTGTTTCATGCACATGCTATATAGCAACTATATATATATTAATGTATATCGCATGCTGTAGTATGTATTTTAAACATATATTATACGTATATATATATACACACACGCACACTGTGTGTGTATACATAGCCTACACACACACACACACTTTTGGAGCCAGTGCTGTCAACTGCACCACCAATAGGAAAACTTGTGAATGATTGATTAAGCCACCAGCCAACCAGTGGGCTGCAATGGCTGGACTCGTTCAAACCAGTTGACCAATCCATCAGACAACACAGCCACAGGTCCTTCGCTGATTCGGTGGTGCGTCTACCTGTGGCACACCTGTAGGCCGACGCGTTCCGGAAGTGGCGACGTCAGAGAGACAGGCAATGGCTCAGGAATTCAGCAGAAAAATCCTGCTCGACTAGATTGCTGATCAGTTTGTAATATATTCGACTCACCGGCAGCACACAACAACAGAAGCCTGGAGTCTGTCAGCCGCGCAGGCCGAGCTACATGGCAGATTTGTTTTGAGGATAAATTAAACGCCATTTACCAAAGTCACGGACGGGACTGATCCACACAAGATAAGATGTCTCGGTCGAATATTCTACCTGATGAAGCGGTGTTCTCTGACTTCAGAAGACAGTGCTTATCAACGGATAATTGGTTAAACAAGTATGATAAAAATGGTATGCAAGTGTTGGTTGAAGTACCCTCCGCGGTGTCTAAACCTGGAAGTAAAAATTCACTAAAAGTTCACAAGATCAAGGTAAGTTGCAATCTCTAAAATACTCTCATATCCTCAGAAATGATCCATAATGTAACCTAGGGGGTTTCTACGCAGGTCTGGAAAGTCTGGAAATGTATTAATAATTAATTCGACCATTTCAGGCCCAGCTTAGATGGGGGGGGGGGGGGGGGGTGTATGGACAATGTTATGATTCAGATCCAATAGGCCTACACAAAATTATAGCTTTTTTTCTTCGACTTTATGTTTATTGAGCAAGTTTCAGCATACAAACACACTTTCTAGTTGTTACATTAGTAACAACATTAGTTCTTCCAAATAAGAATCCATAAATGACACAATTATGGCTTTTATGTAGAGCCATGCACTTTGAGTCCACAGTAGGCTATACCAAGCCACTGTCAGCATGCATAGCCTTTATCAAATAGGCCTACATCAAAATCAAATCCAGTCAAGAACATACATAGGATCAAGGGGGAAATATGCAATTTTAAAATGGAAACTGTAGGAACTCTGCCAATCATCTCACATATTCTGATAGGCTATTTGTGGCAGTGAAGAACAATCTTTATCTATACAGTGATAGCCTATGACCTAGTTAGCAGTGGCACCAGACAAAAGCTTAAAAACAAATCAAAGTCTGGAAAAAGTATGGAATTTTTTGATTGAAAATGTCTAGGAACCCTGAACGTAAGGTTTCATAGTTGCCTCTAGGTGACGTTTGTCTTTTGTAAACTTAACATTTGGATTTTTAATTATAGTGTGTGTTTGTGTGTGTGTGTGTGTGTGTGTGTCTGTGTGCGTGTGTGTCTGTGTGCGTGCACGTGTGTGTGCATGCGTGTGTGTGTGTGTGTGTGTGTGTGTGTGTGTGTGTGCGTGCACCCACTTGTGTTTGTGTGTGTTTCAGTGTAAAATGACAATAAAGGATGTGTCAGCCGCCACCATGTACGATGTCCTCCATGATGGCCAGTACCGTAAAAAGTGGGATCCCACCATGTGTGAGAGTTTTGACATTGCCCGGCTCTCTGCTAACGCTGACGTAGGCTACTACTCATGTGAGTACTCCTATCTACTTTCTGATGCAGCTGATCACATCACACTGTCCTGTGACCATGGTGGGAATTTAGTCATTTTTGAGGCAAGGCCATTTGGCCTTCGGCGTCGCAATTTCTTTAGGGCACAAGGCCACATGCCAGGGCACAGAGGCCATTGCTCTATTGACATCATGAAGGGTGATTTTTATGAAATGTGTGTTAAAATGAGCCAATTCATAAAAGGCAAAATAACGCACACCAAAGGTTGTGGTGAGGTGCTGACAGCTGAAGATAAACTTTAAATGAAAGAAAGTGTTGCACACTCTGGCTCCACATGCATACTTTAATGATGACGTTTCGGCCGTCCGGCAACAACTGCTGTTGATTTTGAAGAAGGCCGGACGGCCGAAACGTCATCATTAAAGTATGCATATGGAGCCAGAGTGTGCGACACTTTCTTTCATTTAAAATGAGCCAATGACACATCATGTGCATAGGGCAGGCTACATTAACCTGAGACCACTGGTGCTTTTAAAGCAACTGACAGTAGCAGGCTGGTAGCAGGGCACTGCCAAAGTGGCCTTAGGGATCTCAGGGCATCATGGCCAGTGGGAGGGGCAACAGAGGCCATGGCCTCCATGGTCTCTGTGTAATTCCCACCCTGCCTGTGTGACCCACTGTAAACCTGTTGGGCTAGAAAAGGTCAGCTTCAGTTGTTGCATGTGTACAGCCAAGAAAAGAAGAAGAAAAAAAAACATTGGGAATGGGAAGACTGGAGTCTAGTTAACATGTGAGTATTTCTGGAGATACAATAGAAACTCACCGCTAGCGAGCACACTCAAAATAGATTAAAAACTCACTCGGGTGCAGGGCAAGCAAAGGAGATAGCCTACTAATAGCGTTTGACGTGACTGCACATCATTTAATTGGGCCTATAGGGAATCTGTTGGTGCTATTTCTTATATAGGCAAATTTATTTTATTTTAAGAAATGTATATATTGTCCAAGTTCTTCCTACGGGAACTACAAAGTGTGTACAGGATGTAGCCTACTGTATGTGACAGGTAGCCAAATGTTTTCTGTACTGTAAAGAACTACACGTTGTTGTTTTTTTTACAGTATGTCAGCATAGTTTGAAAACAATGCAGCAAAATGGGCCCTTATTTTGAGTTAGTGAGACGTGAAAAATTCAGTAATGATTTTCATACCCAAACTCAACTGGTGTTTTGTATACCCCTCTATCATGCTTCTTTAGTGTTTGTTGTATTGTTAATGTCTTGTTTGTCTATTATAATCTGTTGGGTTTTATCAACACCTTCGTAGGGCTGGTTGATGAAGTATGAGGGCCTTTTAGTTTATTTATAGTCAAAACAAGGCACAGGTGCTGCCCTAAGTTGTTTGCCTGACTCTAGGTTCCTGTGACGGTGAGAAACACAAGTGATGAAGGCAAGTCTTCTCCTTCAAGGTCTCCTGAATTAACTTTCTTCTTTCCGTAGGGTATTGTCCCAAACCACTGAGGAACAGAGATGTGGTGACGGTGCGTTCATGGCAGACGACGGACGATGAGTACATGATCGTGAACTTCTCAGTCAAACACCCGGTACGCACCTCCTCCACACACACACACACACACACACACACACACCCACCCCGGCTCATAGCAACCACTGTCTGTCAAACACACCAGGCCTGCCCACTGACATCTATTGTCTTCGTGTTTTGTGTGCACTGATTGTATAACAGCTGTCTTATCATCTACAAACACGCTTATCCATATTGATAGCAGTGTCACATGTCTGAATAGCACGACGACGCACCGTGTGCAGCTTGAACACGGACTTGAAGAAGGTATTCAGTTAAACGCACTGCAGTTTAATTGTCTCATTATTCTGCACACTGTTGCTTTTGTTTGACTTGCAGAAATACCCTCCTCGCAACGACCTGGTGAGAGCCATATCCATCCTAACTGGCTACTTGATCAAGCCCATAGGACCAAACAGCTGTTCTTTCATATACCTTTCACAGGCCGATCCCAAAGGTATAGACCCTGACCGTTGTCTTTGTTCTTGTCAAACAAATATGACTATCTGGAAAATATGGTTGTTCATGTAAATCTCAAGTGCCGTTTCATTTTCTCCTCGTGGTTTCCCCAGGTTCTCTTCCAAAGTGGGTGGTGAACAAAGCATCTCAAGTTTTAGCTCCCAAGGTACGTAACGTAACTACAAGCTGTGTTTTCCTGTAGTTCAGTGTTTCTCAACGGGTGGGTCGTGACCCAAACATGGGTCGCAGGGTCATTTTGAGTCGGTTGCAGGTGTGTGCATGAGAAGAAAAAAAAACTTCTACTCCTTGAGGACACTGGCATCCGCGGCCAACATTACAGTCTTTCAGAGGCTGTAGCGGGCTCGTTTTTACAGCCAGATTTAAGATACCGGTACCATATGGAACTAGAAGACCTCAGGCATCCATCGGTACCAACATGTCATGCTAGCTTGTTGTTGCAAAGTTAGGCAAAATTCTGTAAATTGGGTTGCGACTTAATAACTAAGGAAAAATGTAGTCGTGAGGCTAGGCCAGTTGAGAACCACTGCTGTAGTTGACCCCTAAGAAAAAAGAGGTAAAAAAAACATTGACTGTGAATGTGAATGAGAGAGAGCATGTGTCTGGAGATTATTAGAAAGTGTAAGTGTGTGTGTGTGTGTGTGTGTGTGTGTGTGTGTGTGTGTGTAAAGGGAGCGAGGGTTTCAAGTCTCTTCAAGGACAATGGTAACCATAGAAACCCACTTTAAGGGCCTGTCCCGGGAAGGTTCCTGACAAAGGAGTGTCTCAGCCCGAGCTGCTGCTCTCTGCGCTGGTAGAACTCGTTCCCCAGGTTTCATATCTTCTGCCGCTTGGAACTATTTATATGTGTATCGATGTGTGTGAAACTGAGATTGTGGCACTCACATCTTCAACTGAACAGAAACCACGACCGACCTATTCATTACCCATGAACAACTTTCTACAAACAAAACCTGCCAACCCTGTTTTGACCGCATTTATAATTACTGACACAGTGCTTTTGCTAGGTACTGACGATTCAAAATAGGAATAGTTAAGTCAATTGTAACAGGCTACATCATCCTCAACGGAATGTTCCAGGCAACAAAATCAATTTGGACGTCAAGATTAACTTAGTTTAAATTTTTCTTGTTGAAGTGACAGGTAATAATTTACCATCAAAGAGAGGAATCCCTTTGTGGGTCGTTCTCACGTAAGGACAAATAACATTTGATTCAGGACTTAGTGGACTTGGAGCACAAAGGCCTTTACTGTAGTATGTTAAGATACGCTTGATTGTGTTATCTGTATTTGATCCATCCTAACTACTTCAAAGCAGCGGGCAGCCACAGTGAAGTGCCTTTGGGCATTTGAGTGTCTTGGGATCTAACATCCCTAACTTGCATGTCTTTTGAATATAATATTACATCTGTGCTGTTACAATGTAAACAAAGGGGTAAACAACGGGTCTCCCACCCTCCACCCTGTCTCCATAAGACCCCACCATCCACCTTGAAATTTGTGTACAAATCGACTACCGGGAATGTGATGATGATAATTATAAAATTCTACTAGTCCTTATTTATATAGCACTTATTTAAGTTTTCTTTAAAAAGTGCTTTACAAAAAAGTAAATGCAGAATAGAATTCTTTATTTGGCCATGGTATGTTTGCACATATGCACCAATGGACTTGGTGTGGTTGGTGCACAAGTTACATGCATAGGAAGTGGAACACGACATAAAACAGTCAAAAGCAATATAGGAAAAGCAAGAAACATAAGAGGGGAAAAAAAGTCAAGGGCAATAAATAGAAGATCATTGCATTAAAAGCAAATCTATAAAAGTGGTTGAAAAAGATGATGGTGATTTAGTCAGCCTACTGGTATGCTCCTCAGGCAAGTCATTCAAATAACAATAATACACTTTATTTATATAGCACTCAACCAAGTTTGCAAAATGTTCACAGATAGGGCTGTTAGTTAAGACTTGAGGGGTTTCATCAGGTGTTGAACTGTTGCATGCGTCAAACTAGATATCACTATATTGGAGCCCAAAGTTGAGGAGCCCAAATGGCAAAAATGAGACCAGCTTTTTATTTCCAACTAGACTTGACAGAGCATGTAGGTCTTTGTCAAAATGCTGATGGCTTGAATTGGGCTCATTCAGGTATTTTGGCTTTGTCTGATGAGATTATACACCGTGTTAGAGCTGTAAATTGTAACTATCGATTGCGCTGATTAATGTAAGTGCTTGCCATATAATTTGACGCAAATTATGACCCGGTGACCCGGTTTATCTGCAGCTTTGTTGACTGAACATTAAGGTGTGGTGTGATTATCTTTGTCGGGTTCGGCCCTCTGATACTCCTTTCCTCTCCTCCTTCCAGGTGATGAAGTGTGTGCACAAGGCGGGCCAGAACTACCCCGAGTGGAAGGAGCAGAACTCTCCAGACCAGAAGCCCTGGTTGTTCCCGGAGCAGAACACCCTGCCCATGATGGACCCGGCCGAGCTGTCGATACAGAGAACGGACTCGCTAGAAAATGTGGATGAGAGCTTGACTACAGATGCTCAGGAGAATGAGGATAGCACCTGAATCGCATCGATTTGATAGGGTGAAGGCTGGCCAAGAGAGAGACAGGAAGGATATACTCGCACAAACTCCATAACACTTGAGACCAAAATGCTACGTCTCTCGACATGACATGACCCTAATCCTCTGTCTACCAATCTATCCTCAGATTATTATTTTTTCTTTATATCTCCATATCAATGTGCCTTTTGGGGTGAGCATGACAATGAAGCGTTTACAACTGTCTGTACGCCCTTTACACTGTCCAAGTATCGAGGTGTTGGGGTTTGGTTGTGGAATAGTTACTCCCAACATTAGGAATGTCTTCCAGCAGGCCTTTTTGTAGTTGCAACCATGTCAAATTAGATGTGAACAAGGTTTGAGTGAAGGGAATGCATGGAAATGAGGTTAAACATGAATGGAGTGAAGTTAAAACTAAATGAAGTAAATACATAAATACAATACATATAAGCTAAATACATAAATACAATACATATAAGCACCTAAATGGATAGTCAGTCAGTTATGTACTATCTCCTCATTTCCATTTACAGTCAAATGTGAAGGCAAATGGCCAGCCAGTTGTGGATAACTGTTTAACTTACAGTATTTCCCTGCATTGACTTCAGTATCGAGTGAAATGATATTAGGTATTTAGTGTATTTCTAACATCTGTACTAACTTCCACTCTTGACTCTTGACACCTTTGCTTAAAACATGATAGAAGCTCTTTTTAATTTTTTTTTAATGACGTTTGTATTTGGTCACTGTTGAAGTTACCCTTAACCTGAAAGGAAAAGGTTCTTGATTTGTTCATTTGTTGAGTAGCTCCAAGCTGAGACATTGAGTCTGTCTTTCACGAATGCAAAGTTATTGAGCTTACAGCAGACAATTTCACTTCACATCACATTTGCCTTTTTTTAATGGAAGAATATGTAAATACAGGAAGGCTGTCCCTGGAGGGTTTTTTATTTTAGTGTTTGTATTTATTGTGATGTGCAATCAAAGTGTGTGCAGTGAAATTCATGTTTGTTAAACAGACCCTGGGCTTATCGCAGGGGCATTCAAGGTTGGATCCATTGATCCCACTGAGTGAAAATCTTTAGGTAATGTTACATGCAAAATGTACAGAGCAATTTTATTTTATTTTCAACTTGAGTATTGTTTTTACCTGAAGGATTGGAATTATCATCATGGATCTTGTACATGTGAGATTTACAAAATGTAAATAATGACAGAGCAGAGGGACACTGAGCTCTTGAGGTTTTTCTTGTGAAGAGATATGAGACATGGTTTAATATGCCCCGTTTTGTTTTTATAATAAAACCTCACATGGTTGACATGCTTTGGTAATCACTGTGATTGTCACCGTCAACAGAAACCCAAACCCAGAGTGGAACAACAAGTTGAGCTACTCATACCGGAGCAAACCGGCCCATCTCACTCAGATTCAAGGTCTTACAAGTGCACAATCAATCTTGGGTTACTACTAGGCTTCTAAACCTTTATCCTAGATTCAGGTCAATGTCACATACTTGTACAAAAAACAACACACAAACAGTTCAAGATCCTTTTATTTTGTATTCAATGAAGTCAGTCTCATGAAGAAAAAAACTAGTTCAGATCACTTATCTGATAGTGGACAAAACAATGTCTTCTCATGACCTCTATTAGTAGCAGTGCACAAACAAAATAATTAAGAAAATGTGTATCTATTTAAACATGTCTTTAAAAGAGTTAAAAAGAAGTCAACTTACTGCATATTTATATACTGCAATATGTACTGTTACATAAATGACAGGGTGTACTGTATAGCTCACTAACAGCATGTTGCAACTTATATTCATAGTCAGAAGTTTGGCACCTCAAAAAACATACATTAAATAAATGCAAAATTATCTTTAGTTCAGACCAGATTGAAGCAGTGTGAATACAGATATAATCAACTACATGCATAACCTGGCATGAAACCTAAATATTTATTTAATTTACTACTTTACAGTATCAAAGCAATATACTGATGCTGATCACTGGAATATATTTACACCATTATTTACATTGAGTATTCCATAGACAATGAAGTATTACCCTTTAATAACTAAAACCATAATGTACTGTGTATTTTCACAGTGATATAGATGATGATGCATGTTGTCCTTGTACCATGTGTATCAGCAAATACGGTGAAACTGCAAAAGTTACATGTATTTACATAAATGGTACGTAGTCTCCTTCAATATCACCAAGGCAAATACCGGTATGTACATTTATGATTCATGGTGACTAAAGTGATCTGTTTCTATGGATAACTGCATCTGGTCAGATCTCGAGCAAGAAGGGAATAGAAGCATTGGTTAATTCAGTTATTAAGGGTGTGTAAACTTTATGATAGGCGAGTCTTGTTTATGACTACAGTACTAGAATAACCTGTAAATGTGATGTAAGCAGACAATGCTTCTGAAATGTACCTATCAAAGTGTGCCAAGGAGTGTCAAGAAGCTATTAAAAACCAGATTCAAATGCTGTAATTCAGAGACTCCTCTTTGTGATCTTAGAATAAGTGATGGAACATCATGTCTTGGACCAGAGAAAAGACAGTATTTCATATATTGTCCTTGCATGTAAACCTATGAATGGGTCTGTGTTAGTCATAGATCAGTCACCCTGAAGCTGAGACAGAATGGAGGCTGTGGGAGGAGGATAATGACGCACGCAGTGACGTGTCCATCCACCAAAGATATGAGTCCCACTGAGGCTCGCTGACTTGCCCTCGTTTTCTCTCTCTCCCCCTAGGTGATCTGCTGCCACCTAGTGCACAGTCCTCTCCTTCTGTCTCTGGTAGTCTGATAGAAAAACACAGACATTAGAATCATCCAAACGAGGTCATTTCAGTGTCTCCCACCTGTGTGATGTAATTTTGGTCGCTCAAACCCAATTTCACTGTCCGGCAAATACAATGGGACCAGCCAGTTAGCTCAGCTAGGTGGCTACTGTTATTTGCTGGTATCAAAATTCCAGCCAGAAATACCCGATGAGCTTTAAGACTTAAAGGCCGGCTTTACCGTGGGGAATATGAATATATATTAATTCTTAAAAAATCTTAAATTTCGAATCCGTTGAAATTTTTGAAATTGCTTGTTCACAGCCAGAGAAAAAAAAAAGAAAAAAAAAAAAAAAGAAATTGGGCCAGGTGACGCGTTTCGCGTCGAAACGCGTCACCTGGCCCCCTTTTTTTTTTTTTTTTTTTTTTTTTCTCTGGCTGTGAACAAGCAATTTCAAAAATTTCAACGGATTCTAAATTTAAGATTTTTTAAGAATTAATATATATTCATATTCCCCACGGTAAAGCCGGCCTTTAAGGCTGACAAGTAACTTCAGAAAGAGATCAAAAGTAGTGCTTGACTACTACTTGTCATTGTATTGGAATGTGATGCAAAGGTATCAGACTGTATATTAAACCTGGAAGCAGATCTTGCACAGTCTATTATTCTGCTCTGGACATGATTTTGTGAAACAAGTTAGATCAAGACTTACTGTAAGGAAAGAAGCGCACCCTCATGAGGATTTCTCGAGCCGTCTTGAGAATTTCCACAGCCTGAAGAGGGAGAAGAAAATCACTTCATGCAAATGTACAGTAACATGTCCTCATTCAATGTGTCTGCATTTGGGCAAACTGGTCACAATAATGGGACACTGGGTCAGGTTACAGGTAGTTTAGTTTTTGTGAGATGCTATTGATTTCCAAAGGGACACATGTTCATAGAGAGCAGGCAGATGCTTGCTATCATTTGCATGGTTGATATTATCATCTGTATGACAATATCAGCATAAAAAAGAATGAACATCTTAGGGAGCAATGAGCCATGAATTACTAAATAAAATACAGTGTTACTACCTGACTAGTCTCAACGCCAGACCCATGAGAGTTCTTATGCTGATACATGCTGATACTGCATGCTGCAGAGCTCTCTCTGGGTCTGGTGGGACACTTTCCCTCAGCTGGCTGGTTATGGGAGGGAACCGTTCACTTGGCCAGTGATATAGCAGTGATGGATTCAGTCTAGGGGTGGGACAAAATATCGATACTCACGGTATCGCGATATTTCCACTTGCGATACGTTATCGATACACTGGCACCAAGTATCGATATGTTTATTAAAAAAAAAAAAAAAAAAAAAAAAAAAAAAAAAAAAAATTAATAAACAGGCTAAAATATTATGCTGTGTGTGGTAGTTCAAACATAGTTTCAAGTTGACGTTTATTTATGTTTGTAGTTGAAACAAAAACATAAATACTGTAGGCTACTGAATGGAAATGTTTGATCATTAATATCTACTTTTAGAAATTATATAGGTAGGTAGGTTATATAGGTTTTCTTGTTTTAATAATAATAATAAAAAGACTTAATGTGTAACTTTTCCTCCGTGGTATCGAAAATGGTATGAGTGAGTGAGTGAACTCTGAGAGAGTTCATGTCAATTCTGCTAATAAATACATAATACCTGCTTCTTGCCTTTTAGGGGTATTTTTTTCTCTTCAGTTACACAGGTATCGTGATGTATCGTCTTCCAATATATCGATTATCGCAGTATCGCTGTATCGTGATATATCGTTATCGAGGGCCAAGTATCGTGACGATATCGTATCGTGAGCTACTCAGCGATTCCCACCCCTTCAGTCCTCCCCAATCAGTAACGACTTTGCGATCAGACAACACGGGAGGCGCAGCACATTCTTTGAACCGCTCTCTTATCGGTGCTATGACCTGTCACTCATTCAATTTCAACCCGCCTTCAAAAACCAGCAGTGGATGTGAACTGGTACAGACTCACTTATGTAGTATTATGTACTTATGTAGCAGCGATTCAACGTAATATTTGAGTCTGGGGAGAGACTCCTACCTGACTAACCTAAATGCCTAATAAATGTCCACACTTTCCATCTGCCATTTCTGTTTACATGGATGCAAACTCGTGGAGAGTGAAAAGGTGACGGATACCAGGGCAGACACAAAACTACTCATAAGTCATTCACTCAAGTGTCTTAAGTTAAGTGTTGTCTGTACCATTAGCTAGAGTTGTAACAATTAATTATCACACAGTATGTAATGCACCCAAAATAATATGCTCCTCAGTCCTCACTAGTCACAATGTTGCTTGTGGACAGAACGTGTTGCAGCTGGATGCTGTGTGCAACATGACTTTGGAATCCATGAAAAAACCATAAAAGTGCTACAGGGAAAAGACGAGTTGATAACTTGACGAGGGTTTATGTCTTTCTCATTTCAGAATCAGAATGAGAATGAGAATCACTTTTATATACCAACTTTCATATGCAAAGGTATTGCTGTACAGTATCCTTTTAATATCGCCCAAATTCTGCGATGAGAATGGCAACACCATCTTCTTTCAGCATCTTTATAACACAAACTCTTGTGTATTAAAACCACTAGAATTGACTTACCCTTGAGTGTTCTATGTCTTGGAAGTCAACTTCATTCACAGAAAGCACCTGGTCCCCCTCCTGTAACCCGGCCCTGTGGGCATCAGAGTCTGGGACCACCTGTCAGCCAACACACACACACACAAAATCGCAAAGTAGAAAATAAAAAAAACAACCAATGGGACAGCACTTCATGGCGTAAGTCAATCCAAACATTAAAGCTGCACACATACCTTGGATATAAAGATTCCCAGCTGGGAGGCCTTGCCCCCACGGATGTTGAAGCCAAGCTGTGCCCCCGGAGGTTTCTTCAGTACGACGGTACGTGGTAGGAACTGGGCAAGCTCATTGTTGTAGTCAGGGTGATGAACTCGCTATATATGGCACAGAGAAAATACTGAGTGTACTCAATCAAACCAGCATGGAGGAATGTTGTCTATCATCACGCCGGGAGATCAGAAATGAACAGTATTTGTGCAGGTTTTTGATACTTTTTTATTACAGACCTAGATTTGCCTGACCGCAATCATCCACAATGAGACTAGGGTTCACACCCTTCAGAAAACCATGCACCAGGACATTTCTGATCAAAGGAACAAGGATATAGGCCTACTATCAATCTCAAATTCCTTCCATCACAGAAGAAAAGGTGATGTAGCAGACAGTGTAGTTCTAAATACATTTTGTGGCTGTCAACCCCCCCCAAAAAAAACTAGCATCAAAATGTTAATTTCTAGAAAAGATTTAGCCCTTTGATTCACAACAACAATCCATGTGTGACGATTTTTCAGTGTCCAGGTTTTCTGCATCATTGATTTGTAATAACTTGTTTTCTTTGCCAATACTTGCTTTAGCCTACATATCATATTTTACTATTAGTGCATTCACTGTGCATAAGGTATGTGTGAATAATGACCTCTTGTGGGGCTATCCATGCTGGAGGGCTCTCATAGGAAGGCAGAAACACCACTGGGAGCTGGTAGTCATCATATGGAATTTTCTGGTCCATAGTTGGCTAAAAACGTTTAGAAAACAAAGTGCATTAACATTTGACTGACACATTAAGTTTATTTAAACACGTTACATTAGATGTAGCATTCGTTTGTTATGATCAGTCACATTCTTCATGGCTCGCATAACGAACATAACAGTATAACGTCGTTAGATCACATAAAATGCCCCCCACCGACAGTCAAGTCGGTTTAGATAACAGACAGCATAATATAAAGACACATGAATGCAGAATGATAGAAATACATTTGCATCTGACAAAGAATGGTAAAGCTGACAGTGACTGAATTCACAGCAAACGCTAGCAACCGTTAGCTTGCTAGCTCAGCTGTGATGAGGCACGTTGCTTATGTCTTTAATTACACCTCGTTGTTGGCTAACATTCACTGTTATTATCACGTTCTGAACTATAATAATGAAATTGACGCATATTTATCTACCAAAATAGAGCGACAGCCACAATTAAATGAAACAACACTCACCCAGATAGCTGGAAGGCTAGCAGCCAGCAAGGTTTTTTTTTTCTCCAAAACTTTATTTAGAAAAGATATACAAATTATGTCAGACAGACCATACAAGAGATATATTTAAAAAAAAAAATTAAACAATGAAAAATACAATAATTCAATACAAAAGTTAATGATTACACGGACAATTTTAAATGTTAATCTAGCAGCTACGCGAGGTTACTAGCTGCCAGCAAGTTTATTTTTTTTCCGCCGTACACACATGACGTCACGTGTCTCGACCCGGAAGTAAACGCAACACATCCTTCCTGACACATTTCTCCATCGAACACAGCACACGCTGCGGTCTCGCAGTAGCCCATGGCAGTAGCCAACCGTAGTTACGCTTTCTGTGGTTGGGTCTTGCCACGTGAGACTACACGCTGCCTGTCTCCAGAGCTCGAGCTGTTAGTTGTAACGTTAGATTTCCCTTCCAGCCGCGGTGAGATCAGACAGGTTTGCGCTGAGCGGCGGTCCGTTTGATCTGACCTGTCTCAGCTGCTGTTTGACGTCATGGCGCTGCTCGGTGACGCTGTCCCCGGACAGTTTGATGACGCCGAAGAAGAAGAGAATGACCAATCACAGCTGCCGGTGTTGGAGACCCAGATCAGTGATGTCAAACTGGAGGAGGAAGATGAAGATGAGGAAGATGATGATGATGAAGACTGGGACTGGAGTGACAGAGTGGATCTGACCAAACGCTACAACAGTGCCAACCAGCCCGGTCTGAACTGCCAGAATGCGTCCAGGAAGGCGATGGGGTCGTCGACGCCGTCTGACAAAGTTCTAAGGAAATACGAACACAAGATCAACCTTGATAAACTGAATTACGCCGACTCTGTGATCAACAAAGTGACGAGCATGCAGAAACAGAGAGATGCCAACACGTATCGAGTGAAGGACAAATCAGATCGTGCCACAGTGGAGCAGGTTTTAGACCCGCGGACGAGAATGATCCTCTTTAAGATGCTGAGTCGAGGAGTCATCTCTGAAATCAACGGCTGCATCAGCACCGGGAAAGAGGCTAACGTTTACCACGCCAGCACGGCGGCCGGCCTCAGCAGAGCCGTCAAGATCTACAAGACCTCCATCCTGCTGTTCAAAGACAGAGACAAATACGTCAGAGGAGAGTTCAGGTTCCGTCATGGTTACTGTAAAGGGAACCCCAGGAAGATGGTGAGGACCTGGGCAGAGAAGGAGATGAGGAACCTCATCAGGCTCCAGACGGCCGGCATCCCGAGTCCCGAGCCTGTGATGCTCCGCAGCCACGTCCTCCTCATGAGCTTCATTGGCAGAGACGACATGCCGGCTCCTCTGCTGAAGAACGCAGTGATGTCAGAGGGGAAGGCTCGGCAGCTCTACCTGCAGCTGGTCCAGAACATGAGGACCATGTACCAACAGGCCCGGCTGGTTCACGCTGACCTCTCAGAGTTTAACATCCTTTACCATGACGGCGAGGCGTACATCATCGACGTGTCTCAGTCGGTGGAACACGACCACCCTCACGCTCTGGAGTTCCTCAGGAAAGACTGCAGCAATGTTAACGAGTTCTTTGTGAAGCGTGGAGTGGCGGCCATGACAGTCAGAGAGCTGTTTGACTTCATCACCGACCCCTCGGTCACCTGCAGCAACACTGACCTCTACCTGGACAAGGCGATGCAGATTGCTGCAGAGCGGACGACAGAAGAACGCTCCAACCAGGACCGAGTGGACGAGGAGGTCTTTAAGAACTCTTACATCCCCAGAACTCTGACAGAGGTCACTCACTACGAACGAGACGTGGACAACATGAGGAGCAGCCAGGAGCTCGACCACAGCGTTCTGTACCAGACTGTGACGGGGCTGAAGCAGGATCTGTCAGGAGTCCAGACAGTCCCTGCTCTGCTGGAGGAGGAGGACTCCTCTTCAGAGGAGGAAGATGAGGATGAGGAGGAAGAGGAGCAGCAGCAGGAGCATGGAGGGGAAGCCCAGATGGACAGGAAAGAAAAGAAGAAAATGGCCAAAGAAGTTCAGAGAGAGAAAAGAAAAGCCAAAGTGCCGAAACGCACGAAGAAGAGAAAAGAGAAAGTAGCCAAGATGAAGAAAGGCAAATGATCTGACTCCTGAACTGACTTCCTAAAACCTGAACAGTTGTTATAAATAAATACAAACTCAGTTTTCACTTATTTAGGATGCTGTATTTAAACTCAGTTTATGGAAATAAACAAACCCTCCAACAACAAAGGATTCTCTCTGATATTGTAACACATACCACTTTACAGAGGTTACACATCTTCCTCATAGGCTATACTAGCCTATTGTTTTGACTGCTGTAGTGTGTTGGTAATGTTTAACAGTAGAATAGGCTACATTAATGGAAGTGCTTTGTGGTCAATTCTTAGTGTAGGCTAAACATTAATATTTTTTAGAGAGGGTTTCTTGTACACTTTACAGCATTTGTTTTCATGGACAGCCTGTGAGGTCCTGTGCGTATCACTAAAAAATTAAATTAAAAAGGTAACACTACATATATACAGATCCTTTCCAAAAAATTAGAATATAATGGAAACGTTTTTTTCCATAATTCCTTTCAAAAAGTGAAACTTTCATAGATTATAGATTCATTACACACCAAGTGAAATATTTCTAGCCTTTATTTGTTTAATTTTTCATGATTTTGGCCTACAGCTCCAGAAAACCTCCAAAACAGTATTTCAAGAAATTAGAATAGTGTGAAGAAAATCAGCAGTTACTTCTCAGTTATGACTGACTCCAGCCTCAGTCCACTCCCTCTGAATCTCCACCAAATTTTTTAATCATCTTTACTTGACAATCTGCTGAAGCCCGCGGGCATCCATGGTATTTCCATGATATTCAAATTTTTTGGAAAGGATCTGTATGTCATTCACTGGGAAAAAAAAAAAAAAAGGTTTACTATGTCATAACTAAATTGCATAGAAACAACTCACCAAAATTGACTATTGTACAACTGATTTCACACAAAAATATCCATTAAGGGGGGCCCCTTCACCCCCCCTTCCCCCACCGTGTACCTTGCCATACAGTACCTTGGCTTTTGCTGAAATGACACCACTGTTCTCTAGCCACGCCTTGTGACTGCGTACTAACAAACTTCTGATGCTACTTGCACTTGGTAGTTCATCAAAACAAAGGGAGCTGTCTGTGTGCAGTTCACTACGTTGGGCTCATTACAGAACTCCTTCCTACTTATTATAGGGCCTGCACTACTCCCTGTGAGCAGTATACGTCGTTATACTATTCATTACAATGTTTTCCTTTCCTGAGTGGTAGCGAGAAGGTTGGTTAACTCACTCCCCGGTATAATGGCCTGTTAGCCAGCTCTGCCAAGGGAGCTTTAGCTCTCTGGCATAGTGGTTGGCGTGTGAGCTTTGGAAGTGGGAAGTCAGTGGATCAAATCCCTCTCCACCTGTTGCTGTTAAAGGCCTACACATGGTTTGCTGCCCGAACTGTCAACACAACGCAGTACACTTGCTGGTGACACGAGAAAAGGAACAATTTCAGTAGTAATTACATTTCTACAAAGTCTTGGCTGTGTCATGGTTGCTTCTGGCCTCCAGAGGCCACCAGCCTTTAGTTTTTGTTCTGTGTTTCCCCCCAGTCTGCTTGTTCCTTCACACCCATTTCCTCGTTAGCCCAGCCCTGCTCTTTGTGTCCATCACCAGCTGCCGTAAATGCCTCTCCCCACTCAGCACACAGGCTTGTGTCTTGTTACTGTCTTTGTGTCTACAGCCTTCCCTTATTGTATCTTGTATAGTAAACCTGTTTGTGTTCTAGAACTTCTAGTAAAAACTTTGTTAATCCTGAATCCTGCCTGCTGCCTCGTGTGTCTCGACTTTTGGGTCCACCATTGACGCTCCACGTAAATGGGCTGTGATGGTCTGATACACTGATAATCTGTGACCTGTCACAAAGCATGATTATCAGCATTAACAACCCCAAAACATTTTTTAACTTGAAATGGATTTAAGTGCTAATAACGTGCTAGCAGCTCCGCCTTGGCTCTGATGTGCTCTGATGTTAGTCTCGGCTCTATCATAAATCTGCAGGCTAGGGGCCTACTCAGGATCTGCCCAAGTCGGGGCCCTAAGTAGAATTTGATTTGGGGGCCACCACCGCTTAAGCACCACCAATACAGGAAACTAGCAAGCTAACCAATACTAGCTAGTAGGGCTGCACAATATATCGTTTCAGCATCATCATCGCAATATGGGCATGCCATGCACAATAGTCACAAATGCAGGACGTGCAATGTCAAACAAAGCAAACTAACTCAAACACGTCATGCTACAACTTTTTTGCTGCTTGATACAAATCGAAAATTTGCACGCTTCTCATTTTCCATGACTAATGTACAAGAGAAGTCTGTTCTAACATAATTTATTCCAATTTAAAGGACAACTTCACTGAAAAACAATGCTGGTTTATTTTGGAGACTTGGGCTACCGTAGCCAGTGTTGCCAGGTGGGAAATGTTGAATTATTGTACCTGAGGGTCAAAATTATCGTTTTTGGAGGGAAAATGTGCTTCCACCACTTGTATAGCTTCAGCCAGGAAGGATTTATGACATCACTGATGACATCACAATTGCTCGAATGACATCACTGATGACATCACAATTGCTTTAGTGACATCACTGATGAGATCACAATTCAATGATTTATGACATCACTGATGATGTCACAAATTGTTACATAGACACAGCCCACTAGCCCACTGATGCATTCAGCAAGTCACCACTCTCGCAGTACACACGTGACGTCACGTGTCTGGACCCGGAAGTAAACGCAACACATCCTTGCGAACACATTTCTCCATCGAACACAGCACATGCTGCCCTGACGCTGCCCAGTCTCGCAGTAGCCAGCCGTATATACGCATTTTGACGTTGGGTCTGACCACGTGAGACTACATACACGCTTCCTGTCTCCAGATCTCGAGCTTTAACGTTAGATTTCCCTTCCAGTCGCGGTGAGATCAGACAGGTTTGCGCTCGAGCGTCAGTCCGTTTGATCTGACCTGTCTCAGCTGCTGTGTGACGTCATGGCGCTGCTCGGTGACGCTGTCCCCGGACAGTTTGATGACGCCGAAGAAGAAGAGAATGACCAATCACAGCTGCCGGTGTTGGAGACCCAGATCAGTGATGTCAAACTGGAGGAGGAAGATGAAGATGATGAAGATGATGATGATGAAGACTGGGACTGGAGTGACAGAGTGGATCTGACCAAACGCTACAACAGTGCCAACCAGCCCGGTCTGAACTGCCAGAATGCGTCCAGGAAGGCGATGGGGTCGTCGACGCCGTCTGACAAAGTTCTAAGGAAATACGAACACAAGATCAACCTTGATAAACTGAATTACGCCGACTCTGTGATCAACAAAGTGACGAGCATGCAGAAACAGAGAGATGCCAACACGTATCGACTGAAGGACAAATCAGATCGTGCCACAGTGGAGCAGGTTTTAGACCCGCGGACGAGAATGATCCTCTTTAAGATGCTGAGTCGAGGAGTCATCTCTGAAATCAACGGCTGCATCAGCACCGGGAAAGAGGCTAACGTTTACCACGCCAGCACGGCGGCCGGCCTCAGCAGAGCCGTCAAGATCTACAAGACCTCCATCCTGCTGTTCAAAGACAGAGACAAATACATCAGAGGAGAGTTCAGGTTCCGTCATCGTCACTGTAAAGGGAACCCCAGGAAGATGGTGAGGACCTGGGCAGAGAAGGAGATGAGGAACCTCATCAGGCTGCAGACGGCCGGCATCCCGAGTCCCGAGCCTGTGATGCTCCGCAGCCACGTCCTCCTCATGAGCTTCATTGGCAGAGACGACATGCCGGCTCCTCTGCTGAAGAACGCGGTGATGTCAGAGGGGAAGGCTCGACAGCTCTACCTGCAGCTGGTCCAGAACATGAGGACCATGTACCAACAGGCCCGGCTGGTTCACGCTGACCTCTCAGAGTTTAACATCCTTTACCATGACGGCGAGGCGTACATCATCGACGTGTCTCAGTCGGTGGAGCACGACCACCCTCACGCTCTGGAGTTCCTCAGGAAAGACTGCAGCAATGTTAACGAGTTCTTTGTGAAGCGTGGAGTGGCGGCCATGACAGTCAGAGAGCTGTTTGACTTCATCACCGACCCCTCGGTCACCTGCAGCAACACTGACCTCTACCTGGACAAGGCGATGCAGATTGCTGCAGAGCGGACGACAGAAGAGCGCTCCAACCAGGACCGAGTGGACGAGGAGGTCTTTAAGAACTCTTACATCCCCAGAACTCTGACAGAGGTCACTCACTACGAACGAGACGTGGACAACATGAGGAGCAGCCAGGAGCTCGACCACAGCGTTCTGTACCAGACTGTGACGGGGCTGAAGCAGGATCTGTCAGGAGTCCAGACAGTCCCTGCTCTGCTGGAGGAGGAGGACTCCTCTTCAGAGGAGGACTCCTCTTCAGAGGAGGAAGACGAGGATGAGGAGGAAGAGGAGCAGCAGGAGCATGGAGGAGAAGCCCAGATGGACAGGAAAGAAAAGAAGAAAATGGCCAAAGAAGTTCAGAGAGAGAAAAGAAAAGCCAAAGTGCCGAAACGCGTGAAGAAGAGAAAAGAGAAAGTAGCCAAGATGAAGAAAGGCAAATGATCTGACTCCTGAACTGACTTCCTAAAACCTGAACAGTTGTTATAAATAAATACAAACTCAGTTTTCACTTATTTAGGATGCTGTATTTAAACTCAGTTTATGAAAATAAACAAACCCTCCAACAACAAAGGATTCTCTCTGATATTGTAACACATACCACTTTACAGAGGTTACACATCTTCCTCATAGGCTATACTAGCCTATTGTTTTGACTGCTGTAGTGTGTTGGTAATGTTTAACAGTAGAATAGGCTACATTAATGGAAGTGCTTTGTGGTCAATTCTTAATGTAGGCTAAACATTAATATTTCTTAGAGAGGGTTTCTTGTACACTTTACAGCATTTGTTTTCATGCACAGCCTGTGAGGTCCTGTGCGTATCACTAAAAAATTAAATTAAAAAGGTAACACTACATATATACAGATCCTTTCCAAAAAATTAGAATATAATGGAAACGTTTTTTTCCATAATTCCTTTCAAAAAGTGAAACTTTCATAGATTATAGATTCATTACACACCAAGTGAAATATTTCTAGCCTTTATTTGTTTCATTTTTCATGATTTTGGCCTACAGCTCCAGAAAACCCCCAAAACAGTATTTCAAGAAATTAGAATAGTGTGAAGAAAATCAGCAGTTACTTCTCAGTTATGACTGACTCCAGCCTCAGTCCACTCCCTCTGAATCTCCACCAAATTTTTGAATCATCTTTACTTGACAATCTGCTGAAGCCTGCGGGCATCCATGGTATTTCCATGATATTCAAATTTTTTGGAAAGGATCTGTATGTCATTCACTGGAATAAAAAAAAAATAGGTTTACTATGTCATAACTAAATTGCATAGAAACAACTCACCAAAATTGACTATTGTACAACTGATTTCACACAAAAATATCCATTAAGGGGGGCCCCTTCACCCCCCCTTCCCCCACCGTGTACCTTGCCATACAGTACCTTGGCTTTTGCTGAAATGACACCACTGTTCTCTAGCCACGCCTTGCGACTGCGTACTAACAAACTTCTGATGCTACTTGCACTTGGTAGTTCATCAAAACAAAGGGAGCTGTCTGTGTGCAGTTCACTACGTTGGGCTCATTACAGAACTCCTTCCTACTTATTATAGGGCCTGCACTACTCCCTGTGAGCAGTATACGTCGTTATACTATTCATTACAATGTTTTCCTTTCCTGAGTGGTAGCGAGTAGGTTGGTTAACTCACTCCCCGGTATAATGGCCTGTTAGCCAGCTCTGCCAAGGGAGCTTTAGCTCTCTGGCATAGTGGTTGGCGTGTGAGCTTTGGAAGTGGGAAGTCAGTGGATCAAATCCCTCTCCACCTGTTGCTGTTAAAGGCCTACACATGGTTTGCTGCCCGAACACAACGCAGTACACTTGCTGGTGACA